>NC_066622.1:129127237-129427237 GCF_025201925.1 Gopherus flavomarginatus | reverse complement strand
AAAAATGTCTGTTCTCTAGTTTTGGCTTTGTAAATGCCCAATAAAAGTGTCCCTTAGCTCAGGAGACAGTGTAACGTGGTGTCAAAAAAATTCCTCAGTCTTTTCCAAACTTTTTATTTTTTATTAATTATAGTAGAAACATGAGCTGCCATTATAGCTGAAGCTGCATAAGCATCCCCATTTGAATGAGCTGTTTTCAGTAACTGGGTAACTTTCTGAAACTTACAAACTTTAGGCTAAACTTGTCGAGGCCTGTTCACTACCCAGAGGTGGTAGCTTTTTGTTTGTTTTTTAAATGATCTAAGTGAAAACACTTCTCTCGTTTATTTTATTATAAGAAAATTGGAGTAAATTTACACTTTGCTAATTATAAAAATAATCCTGCACCTTTTCTTTTGTATTATTATTTTGTGTTGATAGTAACTTTGTTGTTACATTATTGTGAAAATATATCCGCTGCTTTGTTAAATTAGAACTAATTATTTACAATTTGCCCAGAATACTTTGGAAATGTCTCGCTGTATTAAAATGTGTTGCTTTATGTCCCCATACTGTACAGTTTTCCTCAATCAGTTCTGAAAAGGGAGATGGTAAATCCTAAAGTGTTTTTCCAATGGTATGTGCTAAGACAGCGTTTCTCAAACTTTAGCAACCCAAGGAACCCCCATTTTGATTTAAAATTTTTCACAGATCCCCAAGCCAGTTTCAAATTTTCCCCAGGGGTGCTCAACCCCTACTCAGCCCCAGGCCCCATCTCCCCATTCCACCTTTCCCCCAAAACCCCACTCCCACCCCACCACTTCCCCGCTTCTTTCTGTCCCCTTCCCCGAGCACACCATGTCCCCACTCCTTCTCCTCCCTCCTAGCGCCTCCTGCACGCCACTGATCTGCAAAATGCTGGAGGCAATGGGAGGGGTCGATCAGCAGGGTGGTGGTCCCAGACATGACTGGCAGATGCCTAGAGTACCCTCATGGACCCCTGGGGCTCCACAGACCCCAGTTTGAGAACCACTGTGCTATGGGATTCTTTTTAAAGAAAATATATATCTGTCCACAAATAATTATATACTGGAAAAATATGAAAAACCTTATAACATGCCATATTGGGAGGGTTAAATTATCATCTGCGTATTTGTTATCTGTTGTGGAGTCAAAGGCAGCAATAAAATAATTTGAACTTACCTATTAGTGCAATAGCAACGTGTTGCTGTGTTGTGTGGGAGACCTGGGGTTTAGCTTGACCTCTGAACTTCCACTCTCTGTGCCACTGGAGACCAGTGTGATGGCCTGTGTTTCTCTGAGAAAGGGCACAAACTGCACCACTGCTCATGGAGCCTCTTCCAACTGCTCTTCATAGAGCTACTACAAAGGTCACCTCCCTTGATTCTGCAGTTTCTGCCTTCCATGCAAAAGGAAAGATGTGTCTGTGCCAGCTTATAAAGAGAGAAACAGAGAGAGTTAGAGTTGCCACTGCTGAATTAAGAAGTGCGCAATAAACAATCTTTGCCAGCATGGCTTTATTATCGCATATACTTAAGAAGATTTTATTATCTGTTTTCAAAGGTGAAAAAGGATTCTGATGTTATATATACAGGGTGCTCTAATCACTGCTTTAATGTAACAGTCCAATTGTGAATATTTTGATCTGTTTAGCATACAAATTATATGGTCAACCACCAGCTATAAATTGTAAATTGGTGGAATATTCCTATAAAAAGGCACAAAAGGTTGTAAATACTGAATAAGTTCATTGTCTTAGCAACCAGTTGGGGGGGGGCACCTTTCTTTTTTCCTTTTTCTTTTAGAAATACTTTGTGGTTCACCAGTGCAGACACTGTGTATTTTTGTATCCCCATGCAGTCACCATGTTAATAGTTGTTTGCTAGTTGTGGTCGGTTGATTTAAAATAGCTGACAAGCTGGTATTATAGGTCCCAATAGATTATTCTCATATCAAATGGTAGTATTGTTTCTTCAGACCAAATCCCCATTCATGACAGAGTTCATTATAGCTCTTTAATTTATGATAGCATGTGAAAGGATGAGCCTGAGACAATATAAATGAAGACTTCATTTCTTAAACTTTCCCAAGCCACACATCATCCGGTTCCTATTTTACGTTAGTTGTTTAACATCTATGTTGTTGCAAAAGGATGTGTTGCTTCAGTAAGGCATTATTGTTGGGTTTTCGAATCTAATGGTTGGTTGGTTGGTTGCAAATATGAAAACAGTTTACAAAATATTTATTGCCATATTGAATTAAACATGCTGCTAGTATATATTGTCCCACTGGATACATGTTATATATCTTTATTGTTATTATTATTGTATCTTGTTATTATATACATGTGAAGGAGTTCATCTAAAATATGTTTTATTCAGTATATTATGATGTCACAAAAGGCCTACCCCATTCATTGACTCACGCCTTGGGAACTCTGGAAGTAACAATGCTCTCAAATCGTACAATGAGAAAGCACCTCGTTTACCCTTCAGCAACCCTTCACTCCCAGGTTTTGGCTGATAGACAAAGCAACATCATGCTCTGGTGAGAGTTGTATCTACCCCTTTCTGGCCAGAATGGAGGGGTACCACAATGGAGGATCTCTAGAGAACTGACAAGGGGGAAATGGGGTTGTTAGCCATTAAGCCAGACATTGAGTCAGGATTCTGAGTTTCCCTCCCGGGGTCTGCCCCAGCTAAGAATATGACCTTGGACAAGTCTTAGACTCCCTTTGACTCAATTTACCATTTTTAAAATGGTTATGATATTAGCCTCAGTTGTGAAGATTACTATATTTAAAGTGTGTGGCAATTCTTTGAAGAAAGAAACAGTGGGTGACAGACTGCTTCTTCACAGGGCTTGAATAACCCTGTTTAGTGTTAGCACTGAAGTGAAGTGGCCTTCACGCATGCACTGCAGATCTTCTGGAACAGTGGCTGGCACTGCTTTGCACCCCCTCTATGCAGGCTTCAGCCATTGGCTCTGTGAAGTCATGTAGCCTATGAATCCTGTGTAATGCATCTACACATTCATACCATGCTTGTCACCACAGCATCTGAGCCTAAGAAAATGATAACACACACCTCTGTCGAGCTCCAACACCCAGGCATCAGCTTCTCCAAAGCCGGTATATATCTCTCCTCTTCAATGCATTGGTTTACAGAGGTGCAGTCCCACCATGGGGCTTAAATAGAGCCAGAGAAAATGGGGGAAGGAACTTGTTACCATCCATATTCACCATATTTAAATAAATGTAAATTACTGAAGAAGAAAATATCATTTCTGCAGGCCAGTGAGAAAATCTAATGGTGTATATTTCTGAAAATATACAAATTGCTTCCATGAAGAATTTAGAATGAAAGATGTGATGAGTTATAAGCAGTCATTAACATTTGTTGAACATTCTAATTGTTATTAGTGTTTCATATACTTCTGGTTCAAGTGTTTTGTGGAAAAAGGGAAATAAATGGGGTAACACTAAACAGCTTGTCCTGTATGGGGAATTTCTAAAGCTTTTGTATACTTTATGTCTAAGATAACAAATCACACACTGTCAGCTTGTGAGAAATGATTGTACATTTTGAAGAAGAAAAGGTCTTGCTGTCCTAGTCAGTTGGATGTCAGGGTTTCAAATTTGAGAATTTCATGTGGAGAGGAGGATGCTTGTAAGTGAGGTGAAAGTAGAAGAAATAATTGTTTAAAGACGACTGTTTTTAAGTTCTCAAAATACGGTTTTTCTTAGTCTTGACCATAAATGTATCTATCTCCACCACATTCTGTGTGATATTGATCTTATTTTATCTTTGACATCTGTATGAAATTCCCATATTAAGAATGGTAAAACTACAGTCACCAAAGGAATCAGTGGGAATAAAGCTGTCAGTAGCTTGGTGAAAAAAACAAGAATCTACGTAACTTTTAATTGTTTGATTGTTTATTCTGTTCTTGAAGTAAAAACATTTTCAGAAAGGAAGGCACAGAACTTGCTGCTTTCTTCCATACGTAGCTTCTAAAAGAAGCTATCCCTTTGTCTGAAAGCTCTGAAATTCATAAACTCACTGCTAATATCAATCTACAGCTGCCTTATCTATGATGTTTCTAGGACATCCATCAAGGTAGTTTCTAAGATCTTCAGTATCTTTTGTAGTCGCTTTTACAACCAGATAGCTCAAGAGATTGGTAATGGGTTACATAACCTTTCATCTCCAGGTCAATAATTCAGATCAGACTCAGAATGGTAACAGCTTGAAATCATTGCTATCCAAATGCTGTTTGGCAGATTGAGTTGGTGGTCTCAGTCTAGTTCTTAGCAGACAGCGTGAGACACTGGTTAGTAGGGCAGACTAGGTAGGGAGACTGAACTACTCTCACTTGTAGAGATGTTTCTTGAAAATGAACTGGAGGAATCATCAGTGGAGTAGCTTCTGAGCTTGCAGCTGCCACTGTAGATGGGTTCTGTGCATACAGGGAGATGTCAGCTTTCAGGTCTGCCAGTCAGGAAGCTTTCACCCGCATTCTATTCACTTGAGGAGGTGATGGGGACATAGTCTCAAGTGTATACACAAAGAGCTCTTACTTCACAGAAAATAGAAAACAACAGAAGTGAGTTTGGAGGGTTTTGTCACAACTCCTCATTCAGAGCTAAATTTTCCTTTCATGGTAACTCAGCAGATGCATCTTAATATTGACTCAGTGACTGTAAAGTGGATGCTTCCTTCAAATCTGAAATTCTATCCTGTGGCATGCTGCTGGGTGGGCTCCAGACAGATGCACTCAGTCTCAAAACTGAGCCTTAAATATACACAGCAAAGCTGCTGGGTTTTGGTTGCAGGGTCATGTGAAAGGGAGATACGTGGTTAAAACCTCAACTGTGAAAATGTGTCTTTGGAAGAATCATTTTGTTTTGTTCATATCAATTTGAAGAATAAGAATCTTGAGGTAGAAATTAATTAAAGTTTTATGAGTGATAACATTGTCGACTCTGTTATGCAAAGGGACCTGCTTAGCTGCCTCTTTTTAAGACACAGTTGAGAACATCTACCCTATGATGAGTTATGGGGAGGAGTACATCAGCTGGAAATCACCTGCTCTTACTAGCAAAAGAAGTTTCACCCTTGACAATTTTAGAAATACAAACTGTACTTTTATTCTGCACAGCATCTTCCACATTAACTGCATCCCATAGCAAAATGCAGCATTAAATACAATTAGAGACTGAAAGCTGATGGGCTGTGAGAGAGCTGTTTCAGTTGGCAAAAAGCTGCAGAGCAGGTGCTGTCATCAAAAGCAGTGAAATAATGTACATGAGAGGAGAAGTTCTTGTAGTAGTTGAGCCTCAAGAAACGTGACATGATTTAACAGTTTGCCTATGAAGGGAACATGGTACTCCAGTACTCCACATGGCTACACTTCAAGGTCCTGGTTTCCATCTTCAAAGCCCAGATGGTATCAGGGACTGCATTTCTCTGTGTTTGACCCTGAATAACAGCTGTGGTCAGTCCCCATGGTTGAGGTTCCCACTAGGCCAAGGACACAGTGCTTTCTCTATGGCTGATATCTGCCTTTGGAACTCTTTTGCTCAAGATATTGGACTGATGCTGGACCTTACTCCCTTTACAGAATAGCATAAGGCATACCTCTTCAAAAACCCTTACGTTGTAACATCAGAAGAAAGAACAAGAAAAGAAATCAAGGTATGCAGATGAATTTACACACACTCTTCTACACCAGCTGTATTTGAGAGAGAGGAGAAGAATATGTTCCTGTGGACCCAGTTTGTGCTTTGCTTTAAATTTTGTGAGCACCAGTACCATACGAGGTGCAGAATAGATAGCTGGCTGTAGGAGTAGATGTGTTGTGTGTGACTGTTAACAGTTATGCACTTTGTTGTTATTCAAGATGACCGCACACAACCGGTTTGTGTCTTGTCTTTGCTAGTTTATTTCAGAGTGATACAAACATACTTAACTCATGAACATAAGTATTACACCACCTAATGTAAGTGCTGTGCTTTCAGTATGCAGGCGGAGAGAGGCTACATGGTGGCTTGGGACTGATAGGACTTTTTGTCTTCTCAAGAAAGTAGACTGATAAACCTATAAAACAGAACAGCCTTTTGACCTCTCCTGTGCTTCAGGAAGGAGCAATACTTAAAAGTTTTAAAATGCAAAAGGACTCCCTGAAACATTACTTGGGGGGGAAAAAACCACAAGAAAACCACTTTTTTGCTCAGGGGTCTTTATGATGTCCTCTTATTTCAGATTGTGAAGATTTTTCATTTTATAATTTATCAGTGATTTTATTTTAGTGGGCAGGGAGCAGATTTAAAAATTTTAAAGGGGCATTTTCTGTTTAATTCTATATATAATGAACTATTGAATGAGTTAAACATACTCTCTTTCATGCACATATATACGTGTGTGTGTGTGCACGCACACAAATGTATGTGTATATCTGTGGCTGTGTGTGTGTGTATATGTGTATATATATATATATCACACGCTATTTCCTGCAAATTTTGCTTATGATGATAGACGCACTGCATGTGTTGCTATCTCCTTATTGTGATGTTTCCTTGAAATATACATTTCAAAATAGGGCGAGAGAGACCCTGTTTTGATTGTCACATTTACATTGCAATATATTTAGACTGGAGCTGAGGGAGTCACTAAAACAGGTACCTGAAAGCTCCTGAAAGTGATTTAGTATGAGAGTTGACACAAAGCCAGCGGGTCTGTATTATCACTTCCTGTTAACTGACTAATTCATTGAGCTGTTTTGACATGTGACCTGTTGATGTTGGCAGCTCATCTCTTCTCAGTCTATTATAACACCAGCTCTCCTCCCTAATTATCACAGCCTGCACCTTCGTCTTCTTTCTCCCAGCCCCCCCTCCACATTCCACTCAGCCTATCCCAGGCTTGTTGCCATTATTTGCAGTTGCCTCTAAGTATTTCCTCCTGATGAGAGATCCCATATGTCTGGGAGAGGTCTAGGTGACCAGGTTCTGAAGCTCACTGCTCCGGCTGGAAAGCCCCTGTGAGATACCGCACCACAGTACAAGACAGTCCAAGTCAAATGACAGTAAATCAGTTGTGCACTAGAAATATATATAACAACAGATTCACAGTAGAGTTAAAACAAAATAAGGATTTGATTTAGGAAAAAAAACACCTGGGTAAAATGCAGTTCAGTATTTTTTGTAAAAATGTAATAAGCAGTACCTTAGCTGAGGAGCAGGCCGAGAACAGTGTTAAATTAATATTTTCCAAATGTTCTATGTTTCTGGTAGTAGCCACCAAGTGGTGGGCTCTGTACAAACTCAGAAAAAGGCACAGTCCCTGGCCTGAAGAGATTTCACTCTCAATTTTGCCTCCAAATGGAGAATGCAAGTTGTCTAGATTAAATGCAGCTTAACTATCTGGTGTAGCAATCCAAAGTGAAATCTCGTTAGATGTTGATTTAGGCCCTGATCCTACAAATACTTGCACATGTGCACAACTTTAAGCATATGACTAGTCCCATAGAATCAACTACTCAAGTGTTTTCAGGAGCAGAGCTTAGTGATCTGGTTTGGCAAATATAAGCATAATGTGTTTAATACATAACCCTGTTACTTTTGTAGATGCTGAACCCCCTAGACTCAGATAAAAATTGTTTAATATTTATCTCTGTTGATTAAATTTTAAAATTACAAGTTTGTTTATGTATGATGAGAACTGTTGGTTGGGATATATTGAAGGAAACGTGTCCCCTTCTATTAGCTAGTGATAGAGCACTATATTTAGTGTGGTTAAGGAGAAAAAAACACGTAGGCTATAAAGAATTGTGTCCTAGAGTCACTGTGCAGAGGTGTGTGCATGCATGCACACACAACGCTTCCATTCACTTCTGTGGAAGTTTTACCTGCAAAGTTGGTAGGGCCAGGCCATTAATCAGCTGTAGTATCTCACAAGTGGATGCTGAGAAGCCACCTTCTGTGCTGGAGGTTGAACGTCACACATATTTTGCATAGGGTTGGATCTGTAACTACGGTAGTGCAAACCTCCAGCGTAAATGTGCTGCTCCATCATAATAAGGAGCTTGCACAAATTCATCTGCCAAGGAACAGAGATTGTAGCGAAATGCTGGACAGATCAAAATTTGCTGTAAGCTGTGTTTTTCCTGCTGAATCTGTTAAAACTTAAGACTTAATCGTTATATTTTACTTGTTATAGCCTGTGTAACCGCAAACTCCAATCGATTACATACATTTAAATATACCATATAGTTTTGAATGTGTGCATTAAAGAACGCCAGGTTTTTCTTGGTAAATAATGTTACAGTTAGTTCCATGCTGGGTATATAATGACTACGTATGTGTCAGTTCTAGGATTTATTTCCAAACTGGAAAAGTAAATCCAACCCAAAATAAGCATGTCCTTTGAAATCTAGACACTTTATGCCTTCCATCACATCACGTCAGGTGACAATGTGAGACATCAAATGATATGATGGCACATAAGGTGACAGTAAATGAAAGATAAATGAAAGCAATAAATTTTTGGATAGACTTCCCTATTAATTTTGGTTGATGAGAATTTACTTTTAATTGCTGGTGCATTCAATTTATCAGCCACATTTCCTAATTCTACTGTTACAGATAATTACCAGCATATATTTATTCTTAAAATGTTATTTGTTCATTTAGAAACTAGATTTCAGCTTTTATCTTTGTAGGTAGCTGATCCAAGACAGTATTATGTAAATGGCTTAATTAATTGGTACCCTTCAGTTGAAACAGCAATTTACAAAGGGAGTAATCCTTTTCGAGTGGCATAAGCTGTTTAAAAATGGCAAAAAAAAACAATGCCTTGCTCAGGCACCTTGTCACACAATTAAAAGTTACTTGACAGAAGTAACTGTAATAAAGTACAGGGCCCCTTCCCAAATATATTTTTCAGTGTAATTAAAATAGCATCAACTTGAAGACTATGCAGTAACTGTGCTTAAAATTTACATTTTGAGACTTAATTTATGTAAAATTACAAAACTTTCTGATAAATGATGCAACATGTTGATAGCAAAAATATGATCCCAGTGGCCTACTTATTAAGTTTGCAATATTTCTAGAATAATTAGCTTTCTATGTTCCATACTCTGCTTGAGGCTTCCTTTGGAAACTTCTGCTGTAGAAAAGCTATTGTAGAATGTGGTAGCAAAACACCTCACGAAGGTCATTCTACATGAGGGGAGATGGTGTCTGTAATGGGCCCTCTCCTGCTTTTCAGCAAGAACGCTTTAGTGTTTTACTGTATAGCCTTCTAACAGAGGAATTGTATTCGTTTGTTTCTGATGTTACATGGCAAGGATTTCTAAGCCTGTTAATAATACTGCCTAAATAAACAGAGAGAGAGAGAGTGTTTGTGTGTTAAAAATGGAGAAAACATTTCCCTGAGGTGATTGCCTGGTATCCGAATGCCTTACAAGTTTTAAAATTAAGGCTGGTCCACACTACGGGGGGGAAATCGATCTTAGATACGCAACTTCAGCTACGTGAATAACGTAGCTGAAGTCGAATATCTAAAATCGGATTACTCACCCGTCCACACTGCGCGGGATCGATATTTGCGGCTCTCCCTGTTGATTCCGCAACTCCGTTGGGGTTGATGGAGTTCCGGAATCGATATAAGCGCGCTCGGGGATCGATATATCGCGTCTAGATTAGACGCGATATATCGATCCCCGAGCAATCGATTTTAACACGCCGATACGGCGGGTAGTCTGGACGTAGCCTAAGAATACATTTCTTTCCCTTCCTCAACCTTTAGCAATTGGATAGTGTTATATTAATTATTAGTAATGATTATTTTTCTCTTTGTTCTAAAGGTGGCAAGGTTTTGTCATCATTCTAACATCTTGCAGAATTGAATTCCATTCTTGGCCCAGCTGGTGAGAGAGCTCTGTCGCCTGAGCTGACAAACCTCACCCTTGTGGCTGATTGATCCAGTGGAAGGTAGCTCTTCTGGGAGATTGCGGTGACATGAGAGATGGCCCATTGAGTAGCTTGGGTTAATCCCTTAGAGAATTTTGAACATCCGGACAGAGAACTTGACTTGGACTCTTCAAACAGCAGAGAGCACTGGTACAGTTATTAGCAATACAAATTGTTGTGAGCACATCACCGTTTGGTAAGAACTGTAGCAACGGAAGCTTTTCCAGTTCTTGGCAGCCTCTTTCCTAAGTATAATGAGTTGAAATAATCAAGCTTTGAGGTCACAAATATGTGGATCGTCGTGGTCAGTAGCTGAGATAACTAACAAATGACTGTATTTTTAATATTTTAAAAAAACCCTTTTGTACTGGAGGATGGTCAACATTGTTCCCATCTTTTTTAAAAGGTGATAAAGTGACCCCTGGTATTATGGATGGAGAGGCTCCCTCAGTATAAAGACAAATAGTTGAGAGAATGATTAAAGATCACATTATAAAGCACCTATATGAGGACAATAAGGACAAATCAGTGCGGATTTCTGTAACCTGTCAGAATTCTTTGGAATAGTTAACAAATAATGGCTAAAGGAGAGGCAGTGGATGTAATGTATTTAAACTTTCAAAAGGTTTTGGAGGCAATTGCTTTTAAAGGAGGCAGTTAAGAAATCTTGCTAACAATGGGGTGGGATGTTAAGGCTTGTCACGATTTTAAAACTGATTTAAAGAGAAAGTTTAAAGTAAGATTACATAGACAGTTCTTACTGCAGGAAGGGGACAATAATGGGGTGTTTGGAGTAGGTAGTTGGACTAGTAGCTAGACTCCATTTATATATATAATTAAATGGCTATTGTGCATAGAATATAATTAGATAATATTCCCTACAAAATATATATATACACTACAGTTCAGCATTATCATCCTACGCCTTTAGACCTTTCCAATGCTGTCATACCACATGGTTAAACAAAGACTAAAAAGAAGAGTAAAACCTCCCCCAAAAGTATGTTCATCCATTGAGAAAGTATGAACCATGCATTCATGACAGGCAAATTCAAATGTAAAATATGCCATTCACCAGATAACCCACAACAATCCAGGGAGAAAATTAAAGTTAGGTCCCAAATGTCCAATTTATTATAATGATGCAAAAGCAGGAAGGGTTACGAATAACTACTCAGCACTACACAGTAAGGCACTGATCCTGTAGTGAGCTCTGCCTGTGTTCTCCATTTCCTTCAACTGGAGTGAATTCCTGGTCCCATTGCTGTTGTAATCAGTGGATTGCCCATGCAGACCTAGTTGTAGGATCAAGGCTCAAATCAAGACTGTGGAAAATTAGGAGGAATACCACAAAAAAAAATCTAACAAAGCAAGATAATTGGACAAGATATTGGCGGGTGAAATACAACCAAGGGCAAGGTGGTTAATAGGGGAGAAAAAGGCTATGGCTAGAGTAAACTTCTGATCTCTGAATTAGTTGTGACTTCTGAGGGAAGATATCTGGCTGTCATGATCAGCTCAGTGAGGACATCTCAGTGCAGAATGATGGAGTAAAATGTTAACATGAATTTAGAAATAGAGAATGATATGGAAAATATAGAGGTATTTTATAAATGAATGGCACATACTGACTTTGATGTTTTGCTCATTTGAACTTACAGGTGTCACTCCCACTCTCAATATACAGCAAAAATAGAGAATTTACAGATCAATTAGAAGGTTTGAATAGGAGAATTTTAAAAGATTATGATTGACTTGTGTTGAGAAGCAAAGAGTAAGAGAAAGTATGTAAATTAACGGATGGGATAATGAAGGCCAATCAGGAACTCGAGTATATTCTTTTACATATGCAAGAATAAGATTATACAACAAAATTAAAAGCAATGAACTTAAAATAGATAAACTATTTTAGATGCAATGTGTCTGCAGGATACTGAGACAATTGGTATAACATTTGAAAATATTTTACATTAATAATAGCCTCTTATTTTAATAAATTATCACGATTTAGTGTCAGGAAGAAACTTCCTCCATATTACTGGTGTATAGGATATAATTGCCTGCACACTATGCAGATGTTAACTCCTTCCTCTGAAACTTACAGCACTGGCCACTGCTGGAGACAGGATACCAAGGTTGAGTGATTATTGGTTTATTTTTAAAATGTACCTTATTTGAGTGTAGAGAGCAAAGATTGATCCAGTAATTGTGGCACTAGCTTTGGATTTGGAAGGCCTAGATTCAATGCCCTGTTCTGCCACAGACTTTCTCTGTGACCTTGGGCATGTCATCTAGTCTCTCTGCACCTTAGTTCCCCATCTGTAAAAATGACATAATAGCACTTCACTCCCTCCCATGGTGTTGTACATGAAAGACTGAGAAATGCTCAGTCACTATGGTAATTTGGACCATAGACAAAACATTTTCATTGCTTTATATGTAATACGTATCTTTTAGAAATATAACAAAAAAATGTAAAGAAAAAGAGACCTATTTTGTGCAACATTTATAGCCAGGTGTAACAATGCATTCTGTGATGCTTCAGGTATTAGTAAAAGGCCAGATCAGGGAGTGTTGAGTTCCAAACTTCAGCATGTCTTAGAATTTGCATTTTAATTTTGCCATAAAAGTTGCAGCATCTAGAATACCTTAAAAATAAAATGAGCCAGCACTTTTCCAGAAATACATGTAACATTGCAATTAGTGAATGCAAACTCAGTGGTCTATGTAGCCTGGACATATTATGCAAAGTAGGAAAATATCAGTGAAGAACTGGGTCCTACTATTGGATTTACCTATGCTAGTAATGTATTTATCTATCACTAAAGTACTTCTTTCAACTAATTCCTACTTCCCACAAAGAGGAAACCTCTATCTGTATTGCAGTATGTCTCATTTGATTAGTGTTGTGATCTGTTTATTGCCAGAGTACATAAGAAGCAGAGAAGTGACTAGTTTAAAGTCACAGAGGGAGTCAACATGTGAACCAAGATTAGGACCCAGGAGTTCCAGGCTCTTAATATGCACAGATCATTAAAGCATGCTTCTCAAATATCAGGGTAAAGTCTGGAGGACAGAGGCCACCTGTCTTTAACTGGCAATGGGCGAAAATAGTTCTCCTTCCTCATAACTGGAATCTCTTTGCGCAGAATAATGCTGTAGACAACCTCTTTTTGAATCCCATAGTGGTGTTCATTATCACAAAGGATAATCATATAACAAAGTTAGTTAAGGTCTGCCTGGTACTTGATAACTCCAAATCACAGACTACCCCCTAAATTTTTCACCTTGAATTGAGTAATTTCCTCAAACAGCACAATGCTATAAGGAATGAAATTAAATGCAATGGACCATATATAAGTACAGCAGCAGTGACTGATATTTTGATTGTTCATTTCTTTGATCTTCCGTTGAATTTAAACTTGCCTACAGTGGTTTTACCAGTTTCAATTAGTACACAAAACAAACTTTGCTTATTTTCTGAGATTATGTTCTTCATTATACATCGCTGGAGTTTTATATGTGCTTGCCAAAAAATCTTCTTTTGACAAATTCCACAGGAGGCATTTTGAGATTATGTGATTGAGTTGATTGAGTTTTGGCCAAATCCTGTACACTTTTATCACTGAAGACTAAAATACAGATGCTGGGCTACACCAAAATATATGGCGTTTGCTTTGGCCCTGAAAATTCGTGTCACATTTTAAAACAACCAATTTGGGTACAATTTGAGTTAAGTGGCAAGTAAACAATGCAAATGAAACTGTTTTGTTAGCTAGAAAGTAATTGAAAATCTGCAACTAATTATAAATTGGCAAAACGTTAGTCTCCAAGAAGCTGAAAGGAATGCTTTGCTGGGGTTTTTTTAGTGGTATTCAAAATTAGCTTGCTGTACACAGTCCATACAAAAGTTAGACTTTACAAAATATTGTAACTTACTTCATAAAAAATGTAACAAGCATTTAATTCACAGTTCGGGTTTCATAAGAAAAACTCTATCTTAAGTCATGCGATCTTTTCATTTCACGTATTAATAATTACAGGCCTGAGTTTCAATATTTGTTTCCAGATTTCCCCAGAATTTGTACTTCCATTGTTTATTTTTCAAATGGGCATCTCAAAGCATTTTATTCACATTAATTCAACTGTACAATACTTTTGTAAGGTAGAGAGAGTATTGTACCATACAAAAAGAGAATCCTTGCTTGTGTTTGGTTGAAAAGTCAGGTGATACATTTTGAAGTTTCTGTTGTTAACCTCCCCCTAAGAACGGCCATACTGGGTCAGACCAAAGGTCCATCAAGCCCAGTATCCTGTCCTCTGACAGAGGCCAAGAGCTGGTGCCCCAATAACAAACAAGTTGTCATCAAGTGATCCATGCCCTGTCACCCAATCCCAGCTTCTGGCAAACAGAGGCTAGGGACACCATTCCTGCCCATCTTGGCTAATAGCCATTGATGGACCTATCCTCCATGAATCTTTCTAGCTCCCTTTTAAACCCTGTTATACTATTGGCCTTCACAACACCCTCTGGCAAGGAGTTCCAGAGGTTGACAGCGCATTGCATGAAAAAATACTTTGGTCTTTTGTTTGTTTTAAATCTGCTCCCTATTAATTTCATTGGGTGGCCCCTTGTTCTTATATTATGAGAAGGAGTAAAAAACACTTCCTTATTTACTTTCTCTATACCACTCATGATTTTATAGACCTCTATCATATCCCCCCTTAGTCACCTCTTTTCCAAGCTGAAAAGTCAGAGTCTTATTAATCTCGCCTCATATGGAAGCCGTTCTATACCCCTAATAATTTTTGTTGTCCTTCTCTGAACCTTTTCCAATTCCAATATATCTTTTTTGAGATTGGGCAACCAAATCTGCACGCAGTATTCAAGGTGTGGGCTACCAGGGATTTATATAGAGGCAAAATGATATTTTCTGTCTTATTATCTATCCCCTTCTTGATGATTCCCAACATTCTGTTCGCTTTTGTGACTGCCGCTGCACATTGAGTGGATGATTTCAAGAACTATCCACAATGACTCCATGATCTCTTTCTTGAGTGGTAACAGCAAATTTAGACCCCATCATTGCATATGTATAGTTAGGATTATGTTTTCCAATGTGCATTACTTTGCATTTTTCAACATTAAATTTCATCTGCCATTTTGTTGCCTAGTCACCCAGTTTTGTGAGATCCTTTTGTAGCTCTTCGCAGTCTGTCTGGGACTTAACTATCTTGAGAGTTCTGTATCAACTGCAAATTTTGCTACCCCACTGTTTACCCCTTTTTCCAGATCATTTATGAATATGTTAAATAGGACTGGGCCCCCACTACAGATCCCTGGGGGACACCACTATTTACGTCCCTCCATTCTGAAAACTGACCATTTATTCCTACCCTTTGTTTCCTATCATTTAACCAGTTACCAATCGATGAGAGAACCTTCCCTCTTATCCTATAACAGCTTATTTTGCTTAAGAGCCTTTGGTGAGGGACCTTGTCAAAGGCTTTCTGAAAATCTAAGTACACTATATCCACTGGATCTCCCTTGTCCCCGTGCTTGTTGACCCCCCTCAAAGAATTATAGCAGATTGGTGAGGCATGATTTCCCTTTACAAAAACGATGTTGACTATTTCCCAACAATTTACGTTCATCTGTGTGTCTGACAATTTTGTTCTTTACAATAGTTTCAACCAATTTGCCTGGTACTAAAGTGAGAAAGAAGTAGTTACATTATTTTCTTAGTCAAATAGGGAGCCAGTTGCAGAGCCAGGAAGAGAACACAGAGCTTCTGTTTCACTATATTGTGACCAGCCACTAGGTCACAATCTCTCCCTTTGGGATCTTGTTAGCTAACCCAAAGTCTGTTCATGTTACACTGCTGTGCACTAGTCTTTACAGATGCTTGGGCAAAGGACAATTTCACTGCTGAATTTCAGATATAACCTTGTAACTTGCACTGTCTGGATGATACAGTGAAGCAGTTCACATAATATCAGGTTTGAACATACCAGTGGGCAATGCGCAGGGACCTCCTGGATTTATGAAACATAGTAGAAATGGATCAATACAGATCACCAATGTGGCTGTTTCAGTGTGGGTTCAGGTTTGACTCTTAAAAAGCTGTTGCCTCCCAATCTTTATCTGCTTGTCCCAAACTTTAGTGGCAGAAAAGACAAGAATACCCTGAATGTTCACTTGCAAAGACTGATCCATCAGCTCTACCACATCAAAACCAGCCTTTCCTTCCACTTATCTTTTCCCAGAAATAAATAAATGGAAATACCAGTGGACTACAGCAATGCAGTTCACCAGCTGTTCTCTGCTCTCTTAAAGAGAGACTGAAGAGTGAGCAAAAATAGAACCAAAATGTGGAATGGATCATGTAAAATCTTTGCTTTGTCCAAAATAACTTTTTGGGGGGCGGAAGTCAGGGGCATGGGTGGGCAGGAAGATAAGTTCATTCTTGATGCTAAAGAGAAATTTCTATGTCTGCAGATACTGGAAAAACAGATTGACTGTGCCATTGCAAAGGTCACTCGTTACTTAAGAGTGATCTATGGAAGTTCAAGTGGCCCACGGGCTGCTATACTGTAATTTAGATGGACACATTCTAATGTTCCTTTAAATCCTGTAGAGGGAAGAATGCATTAGTTGCTGTTTGAAAAAGGAAAGAACTGGCACATACTTTGCCTGACCCCTTTTTTCACGTTGGTGCCCATATGCCCTGTGAAGTTTCATGAGCACTAACTAAAGTCTGTGGGATAGATTGTGGTACCTTTACTCTCGCCAGTGAGGCTACTTGTGTGAGTAAATGCTGCCCAATGTGAGGGCCACAGGTTAGCCCTGCGCAGGGAAGTTACCCACAGTGTGTTACATAAACAGACACACTTCAGTAGAAGATACTTTACAGAAGTAACAGTAAAGCTAAGACAGCCTTCCAATTTCTACAATTCCTGTTTCAAGACAGCCCAAACAGGCAACTCTTATGGGAGTAGTTCCATTCATACTCTGGAAGCTACTCTTGTGAGTAAAGGTTACAGGATCCAGTCCATAAATATTAAGCTAAAAAGGTGATTCTGCATCCAGAGCATTATAATAAAAAGTTAACATGTGTCATGGGATAGCAGGGAATTGGGGGGTTAAAACATCCAGGGAATGGAAAATAAGAGTTATTGAATCCAGACTGAAATAGATCTTTAAGCACAAATCACAATATAAATTTTTAAAGGCTTGATCCTGCCTTTGGCTATGCTGGTACATATTGTTACATATCTTGTAAAATCAGCGACTGTTACAAGTTATGTGGCACTGTTCACCTCCATAACTAAGACCTCAGCTTTGGGTTTTTATAGTCTTTATTTTTAAATACTATAAATACTGCACTACGTGGCTTTCAAGAATGTCGAACAGATGCTGCAACATTTTCTGAAATCTCCTTCCTATCTACAATCAAAATAAGAAGTAGAAGTGTTGCATCTTTCAATAAAGGCTCCTTACAGGCTGTTTAGTGAATAAAGCCAAATAGAATGTTTCATTGTTGCTGCTGCTGCAGGTTTTGAGTTTATTTGTACATTATGTGTAGTGTATGCTACATAATAATGAAAAGCTATAGCTCTGGGCTGCTGGTTGTGATTGCAGATTGTTTGAATAACAGTGAACTATTGAAACTCTATCCAGATGTGTGTGTTGCTAACTCTGGGAATAACCACAAAGGAGGATTCTCTCTTGTTGCCATTTCCAAACCCTTTACAAAAAGTGGGGAAGTGAAAGGCGTGGAGGCAGCAAATGGACAGTAGCTGGTCACACTAGAGACGAAGACTTTCCATAATTAATTCCAAACATACAAAACTTTTATCCCTGCAGGATGCGCTTTTAGAGAGTAAATGGACACAACTTAAGCAATGTCCATAAGGGCCACATTCTGATACCACTACTCTTGCTGATTATTGCCTTACTCCAGAAGTAGTAGCCTTCTTGACTTCAATGGGAGTCCATGCAGAATAAGGCAGTATTCAGTGTGAGCAATATATTGGGATAAAATGAACTGTTATCAATTGACTGACTCATGTTGTGCTAAATATTAAAGCTCTAATGGGTTAGTGGCAGGAGGAAGGTATAATTTCATTATTTCCAGAATTTAATTCGTTTCCATTTAATGAGCTAGAGCATTGAACAGAAGGGCCTGCTTTTATGGTCTGATTTCAGTTTGATGGAATCTGTGTTTCCAGGATAAGTTTATTCTCTCTCTCTCTCTCTCTCTCCCCTACGTTATCTCAGTCTCATGCTTTGATTGGACTCTTTGTCCTCAGTCCTCAATACAGTCCTCAAACCCCCTTCTTCACTAGCTTCATGGTCACAAGTTGCCATGGTTCACAAAGAACCTGATATAGATGAAGCAAAAGGGCTGAGCACAGTGGCAGATGTTTTGTTCTGCATCCAACTAATTGCAAGATATAAATGAGTGGAGTGAAGACCAGGTGTTGAATGACCTGGCTACTTATTTCCTTGCATTTACAGCTGTTGTTGGGGGGTGATGCCATCTAGCAACCTTCGCTCAAAGTCAGCGAAGATTTTGGGGAGAATGGGGGTAAGAATTAAATGCCAGAGAGACTACTTAGAATCAAACCATCCCATATGCCTTCAAGGGAGGTGAGTGAGGACATCTGAATTCAGCCTTAATCCCACTTTGTGCTATTTAAGTTAAAGAAAAATGTTAAATTTCCTCCTGAGTGATTAATAGTCAAGTGTGGTGACATACAGGAACAGGGCCATCCTTAACCATAGGCAGAATAGGCAGCTGCCTAGGGCACCACTAGGTCTGGGGGCACTGCTCTGCCAGGAGCTGGACAGAGGGAAGCAGTGGAGCATGTAAGAGCAGGGCTGCTGGGTCCTAGAGAGAGATGAATGCAGCACACTCTGAGGGAGGGGATTGCCTGCTGGGGTCGCTAGGAAGGGGTGAGAGAAGGAACTCACCTGTAAGTTTGATTCTTTCCCCCAGCATGAGGTGAGGCAGGCTCAGCAGCTCTGGCAGTATGCTTTGTTGTCCCCCATAACATCCATTCTTCTCCCCCCTGCCCCACGGAGCACCCCACCTTTCTCCCTCCCCCCATGGAGCACCCCTCTCTCCCCCTCCCCTCCCTGGCTGCCTTCTGAGGAATGAAAGTGAAAGTAACTCACTTCCTTGGCAGGCAGCCAGGATTGGAATGGCTGCACAGGGCTGGGTTGAGGCATGTGCAAAAAATCAGGACAGGGGGTTGGGGTAGGGTGAGCAGATGTCCCACTTTTATAGGGACAGTCCCAATTTTGGGATCTTTTTCTTATATAGGCTCCTGGTGCCTATATATGATAAAGCCCCAAATATCAGGACTGGTCCTATAAAATCAGGACATCTGAATCTGGTCACCCTAGCTGGGGAGCACGTCTCTCCCCCGGGCGGAGCTGCACAGGGCAGGATGAGCTGCTGTGGCTCCATGGGTGCCCTGTCCCTGAGACCAGATGCTGTGCTAACTTCACCATGGTCCACTGGGCTGGCAGTGGTGCCCATTGATGTGTGATCAGACCTGAGGGTTTGCTGCTGCTGTTGCCACTGTGCACCCCAAGAGGTGGATTTTGGGGTCCTGCAGTTTTCCACCTATCTCCTCCTCTACTGCAGCTGTTGGACCAGCAGGCTAGGGGGTGAGCCAAGCATGAAAGCAGTGCTGTGTTGCCATTTAGATTGTCATTTAACACATTTGTTTGCCAAAAATGCTTGCTAACAATCCTGAATTCAATTTCAATTTTTTTTACCAAAAAATCAATATCTTAGCCAAAAACAGAAAATTAATTTGTTGACAATTATTTGTGACAAGTTTGGTATGGGGAAGAGAGTGGGCCAGTTTTCATCAGAGAAACAAAAAATGTTGACTGACTTTCCTATAGCCCTGTTACTGCTAAATAGAGCCCTCCAACAACTGTAATATGCTCATCTCCTTATAGTGTATAGAGCAGTGGTTCCCAAACTTTAACAGCCCGCAAACCCCTTTCACTAAATTGTGAAATGTCATAACCCCCCCCTAAAAATGAATATTTTCAGGAATTTAAGTTTAAATTTCCTCAGTGTGATGGATGCCCCAACTGCCCGCCCCGCTCTTCCTGGGGCTCAGGCTGGGGTTCGGGTTGCCGGCTCCCCTGCTGATGGGGGCAGGGCTCAGGCTGTCAGCCCCAACTGCCCAGCCCCACTCTTCCTGTTACTCGGACTGCCAGCCCCGCACAGAACACCGGGGTTCAGGCTGCCTGCTCCCTTGCTGACCGCTGGGACTCAAGCTGCCAGCCCCAACTCCCCGGCCCCACTCTCGCTGGGTCTTGGGCTACCAGCCTCGCGCAGAGCGCAGGGGTTTGGGCTGCCGGCTCCCATGCTGACCGCCGGAACTCGGGCTGCCAGCCCAAACTGCCCGACCTCGCTCTCCCTGGGGCTCGGAGTGTCTGCCCTGCAACCGGGTCCCACCTGCTGTCTCCAATGCCTGGGGTCCTCTGGCCGCCACTAGTGAAATTTTTCTGGCGAACCCCCGTAACGTTCTGCTAACCCCCAGGGGTTCGCGAACCCCAGTTTGGGAACCACTGGTATGGAGCAGGGGTCGGCAACCTACGGCACATGTGCCAAAGGTGGTATACCAGCGCATTTTGGATGCTCTGGGGTTCCGGCTGCTGCTCCATTGCCAACTGGGGTCCTGGCCTCCAGCCCCACTCAGCACTCGCTGCTGGCCTGGGGACCCCCAAGGAACCCCAGGCTGGCAGCGGGCTAAGCAGGCCAGGAGCTGACACTCCGGCTGAGCCTCTCAACCCACTGTCGGCCTGGAGTTTCATTCACTCAGCTGGCAGCAGGCTGAGTGGGACTAAATTCAACGAAATAGGAAAACAAGAGCAACTAATGACACAGTGCAAGAACCGAGATAGCCTCCTGAAGCACGGTGATAGTTTTGATTTAAATGGACTTGAACTGTACAAAGAATTGAGTACACTGTCATCAATGTTGCCACATGCAAAATCGGTGATGGACATTGTACAGTTTATTCATACCCGCAAACTTGTTGACATATATCCTAATGTGTACATTGCCACTCGTATTCTACTGACAATTCCTGTAATAGTAACATCAAGAGAACGGAGTTTCTCAAAACTAAAGCTCATTAAAAACTATCTCCGCTCTACAACGAGTCAGGAACGCTTGACTGGTCTTGCTATTCTTGCAGTCGAACAAGACATCACTTTGTCTTTGTCATACGATGACGTTACTGATTCTGCTGCCAAAAAAGCCAGAAAGATTGCTTTTAATTAAAAACAAATCCTTGTTTCAATACCTCTTCATAGAAATTTCCAATAAAATGTTGACAAATTTAAAAAATTATATTATTTGCACCATTCTGTCAAATCAGAATTTTTTCTATAGTGCTACTTCTTTAGTGTGCTAGTCCATCAGCATTACAGTGTGCTTCATTAAGTTAAACTGGTTTTAGTAACATGCATGTGGCAAGTTTTCCAATAGTGTAAGCTTATGTTTGTGTTACTCAGAGCAAGACAAGCACAGGGGCACCAGTTAATAATCCCGCCTAGGGCACCATAAATCCTAGGGACGGCCCTGTACAGGAACTGAGAGTTTGACCTTCAAGGTAAAGGGCAACTGCTGTGTTAAGTTGCTTACACAATTTTCTCTGAATAAGTTGACAAGCAATGTGCACAGTTGCTATGACTTCTGACCTTATAAATGCACACTTCTAAATGATTTGCCGAATCATCTGAAACAAGCCCTGCTTTAAATGTGACGTATGTTAAATAAACTCCAAATAGCCTTCTATGTGGTCGGAGTTCCAACAGTAGTCATCCGTCCAAATTGTCTGATTTGCTAGGGGATCAAGAAGTGTAAAATATTCTGAACCTGAATCCTAACTTTTAGCTAAACTTCACACATTTAATAGGCTTAAGAAAAAACCTAACATTTTTCCCCTCATTCTATAGACACAAGTCCTAATTATTATAGTGGTGCAAATCTTGTCATTCTCTATTCAACTGATGGTACTTTTCCCCTGAAGTTGAGTGTAGGAAAGAAATTAAAACTACTCCACATAAAGTATTCATAGAGTATTTGTGTAGGTACATAAACAACTTGTGATGACCCAAGGTATCGTGATTTGTGCCTGCTACATACCTTTCCTTTATCAAGTTTCAAAGTCTACAGAAGAATGTAATCACTGGCATTCCGTTAGACCTGGAAAAAGAGAAAACTCTTGCTGGGTAAACAGATAGGTTTTACATTCATATCAATCAGTGTGGTCTTTTGCTATACATGCAAAATGAGCAAGAGCTTTTCTCTCACCTTAGTTAGGGTATTTATGTTCCCTGTTGAGATGAAATGCTTGTTGGTAACAAATTTGTGAGGGGAGGATGACAGAAAAGGATTTTAAATGCCAGCAGCACTGTATAATGAGGTGATATAAACTCAACTAAAATAAAATCTGAAGAAGGCAAGTAAATAATAATAGAGGCCAAATGAGCTGCAGCAGGAGCTAAGAAAATTAATATACTTCAAGGTTGAGGATGGGGAAGGGATGGAAAAAAGGAAATATTCCTTCATCCAAAAACTGAACCAAGGCTCATTGCTCTGGATCAGTTCTGGGCAGAAGTCAGTTCCAGAAAGTGACCTAGGCCTTCTCTTTCCTTAGGGAGCTGTGGTCAGCCCATCCCACTCACCCAGTGGAGAAACACTGTAGAATGGCTTAGCGAAACAAGACCTGTAACATGGTTTAATCCAATGTTTCCCCCTTCCTCAGTCTTTCCAACCCCCCAAGTGGTCCAACCATCTGTGAAACAAAACTTGGTTTCCCCTTGCCTCACAGGCTGGCTGAAGTCTGAAGAAATGTCTTCCTCCTAACAGAGCAGCCTCTTCCCTTTTATATCACCTCCCTATATGTGTGACACTTCAAGCAGGTATTTCAGTGGCTGGGTCAAGGCCAAATATAACCCATCACCAGAATAGTCCCTTGACCACTTTCTGCCTGATCTAGTGTGTTGTAGAACTCAATCCAGTCCCTCCTGTAAGTCAGATTCCCCAGAAATGCCCCAACGATGGGTATGTCAGAGCATCTTCTTTCCCGGCAAAGGCAGTGATCAAGATTTGTTTCTATTATTTCCCTTCACTCTCTTTGGAAAGGAAAGTGTTTGATGAACAAGTGAGTACACTCCATCCACTCCAGTGAGCCAGAACTTTGAGCTCAGAACATTCCTCCTTCTTCGAGTGATTGTTCACGTCCATTACACATTAGGTATGCATGCGCGCCACATGCACAGACATCGGAAACTTTTCCCCCTAGCAGCTCCCATCAGGCCTGCAGGGGGGCCCCACCATGGCCCTCGAGGTTTCCGTCCGTGGAATCTGAGGTGGACTTGGGCCGCTCCAGCTGTGCCTGCAGGGCACCAGTCAGCAGAGAGTACCAAACCCCATGGCACCCCCAGTGGGGCCTGTGAGGGCAATGACCCTTCTGAACACCATGGGCCTATCACCAACAGCAAGACCCCCCGTGCAGAACCTCGAGATCCGGCTACTCGGGGCACCAGTCCCACTCCTTACATGGACACCCCTCCACACACAAGGAGGCCGCAGTTTCCAGGCCACCAGATGCCCCAGAACACAGGAGAGCGGAAACGGCACCAAGCCCAGTGCTATCTCAAACACGCTCATTTGGACAGGCCCCAGAGGAGCCCCCAACCTGCGAAGAGACACAGGAAGGATTAGAGGACGAGGCGCAGAAGGCCTTAACCTCTTTGTCCTCGCCAGATGAAGCTGTGGCAGGCACGGTGGTATCAGGGCCTCCCTTGATCAACCATAGGGCACACCAAGAATTGCTCCGCAGGGTAGCCCAGAATTTGGGCCTGCAGGCAGAGGCGACGGTAGAGCAGGAGGATCCCATGGTGGACATCCTAAGCCCTGAAGGCCCTTCCAGAATCGCGCTCCCACTCATAAAAGCAATCCAATCTAATTGTAAGACAGTCTGGCAGACGCCAGCCTCCAGTGCGCCGACAGCAAAGGGTATAGAGAGGAAGTACTTTGCCCCTTCCAAAAGTTATGACTTCCTCTTCTGTCATCCGACACCCTGTTCACTGGTCGTCTCTTTGGTCAGCGAACGGGAATGACATGGGCAGCAAGCTCCAGCCCCTAAAGCCAAGGAGGCAAAGCACCTAGACTTATTCAACAGGAAGATCTGTTCCTCTGGGGGCCTCCAATTGAGGATCGCAAATCAACAAGCGATCCTGTATAGACACAATTTAAGTTCCTGGGTAGCAGTCTCCAGATCTAAGGACTCCTTACCCCAGGACTCTCAGCCTGAGCTCATGGCCCTCATGGATGAGGGAAAAGCAGTAGCCAAGACCTCTCTGCAGGCCTCCCTTGACTCAGCTGACGCAGCAGCCAGAACGATGGCATCAGGAGTGGTGATGAGACACTCAGCATGGCTGCAGGCTTCAGGCCTTCTACCAGCGGTCCAAAATACCTTCCAAGACCTGCCGTTCAAAGAGTCCGGCCTATTCTTGGACCAAACGGATGCCAGGCTGCACAGCCTTAAAGATTCCCGGGCAACCCTTAAGTTGTTGGAGATGCACACCCTGGCGACACAGAGGAAACCCTTCAAGCCCCAACCACCGCAGCAAAGGCAATACCATCCTCACCCCAGGCAGGACCTTACCGCAGAAGGGGCAGAGACAACAGCCATAGGCGGAACAACACGCCTAACCAGGGCCAGGGCCACGGCCAGGGCAAGCCGCAACCCGGCAACAAGCAGGGGTTTTGAAGGTGCGCTCGAGGACAGCGCACCAAACCACTTACCGGATCCTTCCCGCTGTTTCCTGATCTGCTTGACCCACTTCTACCTTGCATGGTCCCATATAACATCAGACCGTTGGGTCCTACGCATGGTGAAGGTGGGATACATGCTTCAGTTCTCCTCATCCCCTCCCTCACACCTCCCTTCCCCATCCCTCTTCAGGGATCCTTCTCACAAGCAACTCCTGATGCAGGAGATTCAGGCCCTTCTCAAGGCAGGGGCTATGGAGGAGGTCCCTCAGGACCTATGGGGCAAAGGGTTTTACTCCTGGTATTTCCTTATCCCCAAGGCAAAGGGAGGTCTTAGACCCATTTTAGACCTGTGCAGACTCAAAAAATTCTTAGTCAAGGTTCTCTTCCGCATGGTCTCCCTTGGCTCTATTATCCCGTTCCTGGATGTGGGGGATTGGCATGCTACCCTCGATATGAAAGATGCGCACTTTCATGTTGCCATTCATCCCGCTCACCGGCATTTCCTGTGGTTCACCATAAACCAGCACCCTTGCCAGTTTAGGGTCCTACTTTTTGGCCTGGCAACAGCCCCACGTGTGTTCACAAAATGTATGTCAGTGGTGGCAGCCTTTCTCCCAAAAAGGACAATGCGAGTGTATCAATACTCAGATGATTGGCTCCTCGCAGGCCAGTCCGAGGAGGAGGTCCATTCCCATGTGATGATGGCACTGGATGTATTCCACGAACTAGGTCTCCTAGTCAATGTGCCCAAGTCCTCCCTGATACCGACACAGAGGCTGGATTTCATCGGGGCAGTCCTGGACTCAGTACAGGCATGAGCGAGCCTCCCGGAATCCGGGTTCCCAGCCATCCAGCAAGCCATAGTTTCAGTGCAGAGGTTCCCCACAACCACAGCCAGATTCTGCCTGAAGCTCCTAGGGCACAGGGCAGCGTGCACTCACGTGGTCAAACACACTCGACTGAGGCTTAGAACTTTGCAGCTGTGGCTCGCCCAGGCGTATCACCCTGGCAGAGACCCCTTGGACCTTGTAGAGACAATCCAGGCCCAGGTCTTGGACTCCCTGCGCTGATGGCTCAATCAGCAGGTAGTTTGTAAAGGGATCCTCTTCGCTGCACTGCAACCCACCCTGATGCTGGTAACATGCATCAGACCTTGGCTGGGGAGCACACTTGGGGGACCTACAGACGCAGGGCTTGTGGTCCAGGGACAAAATGTTGCTCCACATCAACGTAAAGAAGCTCAGGGCGGTTCATTTAGCCTGCCAGACCTTTCATGCTACTTTAGAAGGGCACAGCATGACAGTTCTGACAGACAACACTACCGCCATGTTTTACATAAACAAGCAGGGTGGAGCCCGTTCCTCTCCCCTCTGCCACGAGGCACTTCTCCTGTGGGACTTTTGTATAGCCTGCTCAATGCAACTGGTAGCATCATACCTTCCGGGGGAACGAAACAAGCTGGCAGACCGCCTCAGCAGGTTGTATCAAATGCATGAATGGACGATAAGATCGGATGTCCTGCAATCGATCTTCCGGAGGTGGGGATTTCCCCAAATGGACCTCTTTGCCACCAAAGACAACAGCCAATGCCCTCAGTTTTGTTCTTTCCAAAACCGCAGCCCGGGCTTGGTTGCAGATGCCTTCGCGATTCCGTGGGGCAGGAGTCTGAAGTACACCTTCCCACCACTCCCGCTCATTCACAGAGTCCTCCTCAAGGTCCGCAGGGACAAACGATGATGATTCTCATCGCACCAGCTTGGCCACACTGGCATTGGTTTACGACTTTGCTGGAACTGTTAGTGGCTGCCCCAGTTGCCCTGCCCCTGCACCGAGATCTCATCACTCAGGCCTTTTCCACCCAAACCTGCAATCTCTGCATCTCGTGGCATGGAAACTCTGTGGTTGAACGCTGTGAAGAGTCAGTGCTCCCTTCAGGTTCATCAAATTCTTCTCTGTAGTAGGAAGCCTTCCACTAGGGCAACATACCTCGCCAAGTGGAAGAGGTTCGCCTGCTAGTGTAACCAAAGCTCATACAGCATCTTGAGGCCTCTGTCCCAATCATAGTGGAATACCTGCTGCAGCTCAAACATCAAGGTCTCGCCCCCTTCTCGATTAGAGTACATCTGGCTGCCATTTTGGCGTTCCACCTGGGAGAGTCTGGGCATTCTGTATTTTCTCCCGGTTCCTCAAGGGGCTGAAGAGGGTGTTTCCCTATTCGTGCCCGCCCATCCCTCCATGGAACCGTAACTTGGTCCTGACTAAGCTCATAGGACCCCCTTTCGAGCCCTTAGCCTCTTGCTCTTTCAAGCACCTCACCTGAAAGGTGGCATTTTTGGTGGCCATTACATCTGCAGGGAGGGTGTCAGAACTGAGGGCCCTCACTTCGGAACCCCCGTATATAGTTTTTTATAAAGACAAGGTGCAGCTTAGGCCACACCCTAAATTCCTCCCTAAGGTAGTTTCGCAATTTCACATGGGACAGGACATTTGTTTGCCAGTATTCTTTCCCAAACCACACACGGGCCCGAGTCACTGTGGCTTGCATACTCTAGATGTCGGGCCCTGGCATTCTACCTGGAGCGAACTAGACCTTTCCACAGGTCGACACAGTTGTTCGTCGCCTTCGCAGAAAGAATGAAGGTCTCCCTCTCACAACGGATATCATCATGGATTGCATCTGTGCATGTTACGAGCTCTCCAAGGTGCCAGCCCCGACGATCACCGCTCACTCGACTAGGGCTCGAGCGTCCTCGACGGCTTTCCTGGTGCAGGTTCCACTCCAGGAGATCTGTAAAGCAGCCACCTGGTCGTCGGTGCACACATTCAGAGCCCACTACGCGGTCCATCAACCGGAAGCGGCCAGCAGATCCGACTCCTAGGCACAGGGGCCAGGGGCCTCTGCACACTGCCTGTGCCTGCAGGCATCTCCCCTGAAACTCTCATTGGCCACTCCGGAGCTGGCACTCGGAGTGGGGGCAGCACGCAGAGCCCCTGTGACCACCCTTGTGCCTAAGAGCCAGACATCCTGGCTGCTTCCAGGAGCCATGCAGAGCGAGGACAGGACAGGAATCTGCCTTAGCCCTGCTGCAACGCCGAACAACTTTTAGCAGCCCGATCCCAGGAGCCACCAGGGTCCCTTTCAACCAGGCATTTTGGTTGAAAAGCAGATGCCTGGAAACCCTAGTCTGACCCATTATTGCCATTCTTATGTTCTTAATTACAAACACTACCCTTTGGAGAAACAAATCATTGAGTAATTTTTTTTTTCCTCTGCTCTTTGTATGAACAAAACATTTTTTTAAAAGGATGCAATTTAAATGCTGCCTGTTGCTCCCAGAAGGGAGGCAGCTGAGAAGAGATCTTTGTGGGATGCAGCATGCAGTACAGTACGTACAGTAGGATGGCTTGTCCTTTTTCTGTGATAAGCACTACACTGAAGTCTGCTGTCATTTGTGTGTACATGTGACTTTCTATCTAAAACAGAATGAGTGTGTTTGCTAAATGGCTAGTGAAGTGCCCAGCAAGCATACTTACTCCAGGAGAGTGACAGGATAAGGGAAGTGGCAGAAACAGAGATAGGAAAGGAGATTTTTGCACTAACAAGTGTGAGCTGATAAGCCTGACCTGCATGGGAAATGTAGAGAATCCTAAGTGCGCTTGTCAGGCCAAAATTAGCTATGCCCATTTGTTTTCAGCTACATTATGCTATAAAGAAACCCTTATTTATTTTCTCATTTGTGGAGGAAAAGTGCTGGCTCACGGAATTCCTCTTGTTCTCAGCAAGCTATTTCTCTTATGGATAAATAACTTTTCTAACCTGACTGTCTATAGCCAAGAATTAAAAGATTAGTTACAGGGAAGAATGCTGAAGTGTCGTGTAAAGGTTTTATTGGCCACATGGGTGAGTTATGCAGGTCATCCAAATTGAGTGCCTAATCATCTCAGACACATTGTTCAACACAGCTGCCTTATACTCGGTGGGTAGCAGGGAGTGGAGGGAATACATACATACTTCTTTCCTAAGTATACATGGATAGGATGAATAATTGTACTTGTTTTCTTTCTTTCTTGTGTGTGCCAGTGCCTGATGTGTGTTAGGCACTTGAGAGCCAGGTGTGATGGCTGTATGGTGCACCAAGAAGTAAAGTGCATACGTTTTTAAAGAAAAGAACTGGACACTTGCCAATATATAAGGAGACAGAATGGCCTTGTGGTCAGAGCAGTGAACAAGAAGTTAGGTAGCCTGAGTTCTGTTCAGCTGCATTTTGGACAGACGAGAGAGGCGAAAGGCCCTCCTGGAGAAGTCTAAGGCAATAAAGGTGAGAAATAAGATAAGGCTTTTTTTCCAGTAGGGTCAGTGGCTATGACAGTCGCAGAGGGTGGTTGCCTGTTGTGTGTGACACCATTTTCTTCTGTCTGTAGAGCTGTAGCAAACTATGGCTACAGTCACTTTGCTGAATAGGGTCTTGGAAAAGATCTAGCTGTAAATGCACAAAGCATGGCTTTGTGTCCAAAAGTGGTGTGTCAACAGTGTGTGTCTGATTTCCATAACTCTTCAACCTCCTAAACTCCAGCCAAGGCAACTACTGGTAACCATGTTACATTCCTCACTTTTTTTTTTTGTCTTGATTCCAACAATCAACACACACCTCTTCTCACGCTGAAAAGATCTCTGACAGAATTGCACCACACTGGCAAAAATAATCTCTGTTGATTGCATAATTAAATATGATGAATAATAGCTCCCAGAAAATACCTTGGCATATCTTGGGAGGCTGGCTTTAATTCTGATCCATGCTAAAATGATTACGGGCCTGATCCAAAACTCAATGGAGTCAGTGGAAAGGCTCCAATTGATTTCTGTGGGCTTTGGATCAAGGCCTAAAAGCAGAGGAATAATTCAGTGGTGCAACCACACTAGTGGGAGCCAGGAATTCTACATTCTAAGCCCATTTTTGGTGCTGATTCCCTGTAGCATTAGCCAAATCACTTAACATCTCTGTGTCTCAGTCTCGCTATCTACAATATAGGGATGATGACTTTCCTGCCTCGTGAAGAGTTGTGGGAATTAGTTGCTTAAAGTTCCCAATGCACTTTGCAGGTGAAAAGTGAAATGTGCCCTAACACATTTTCCCCCACCCATTTCTTGGAAACATAGTCCTTTTTTGTGTTTACACGTGTGCACTTCCTCTTCAGGGTCATTATTCAGGATGTCCAATGCAGGACACACAAAAACTATGTGTCAAGGAACACCTGTGTGTTTGGTCCTGTATGTGTCATGGGCCTAGGACATGCCCAGAATTTCTGCCTCTTCTCCTTCAGGTCCTGGGGATTGATGGCCCTGAACCAGGAGAATCTGGTACATCAGTGACACAGCAAAGAGTGCTTGCCCCAGTGGCGGTAAAACATTTAAGGCCTTCAAGTTATCTTGTGCCAGGCCCCAGAGTAAAATTACAAATATTTATAGGGGTAGTTCAGATCAGCTGTTAGTTCATCATGTGGTATCCCCATACACACTCAGTTGACAGACACGTGCAGCCTAAAATCACCAAATCCATGTCCAAATAGCCTTTCAGAGGCATGGTGGAGGAGTTTTCCATTCCCTTGTGTGGTTAAGTTGGGTCATTTGGACCCACCCCCTCTTGAACACCTTAGGGTAGAAACTAAGTGAGTCCCAGTAGGGGGACACAAAACTCAGCTGGCCCTGAGTGGTTTCAAGGGCAGATTGCATGGCAAATCCTATGCAATGCAAAATCAGGAAGCACCATTATCAGGAAAACAGTGTCTTACCACATTGTTCTCCACAAGTGGCATATGCTTTAGAAAACTGCATATGAGATGTGGAAAACTATATTGGTAGATGCCAGTTTCTTTCTTTGTGTATTTTAATATAGAACTTTTTGGATTGTTTTTTGTTCTATAATCTACAACCTGTAGTTTGCTTACTCCATGGCTCCTTTTACATTTATGCTGTATACTGTATGCTGTTAGCTGTTGGCACAAGAGACGATGTCTAGAGAACTGATTTCTCTGACCAATTAATGCATGTAAGAGAGAGATTATTCTTCCTATTCATGAGATGTTGAAGGATCCCAATATGCTTTGCAAACATTCATTAAGCCTCACAGCAACTTAATTTGATTGGTAATACCCATTTTCCAGTTGGGAAAACTGGAGCATAGAGTGACGACAATGACTTGCTCACAGTCACAAAGGGAGTCACGGTCAGAATCATAATGACAACCCAGTTCCAGGTTCTCTTCTCTATAAACAGGGGTTTTCAGTTTTGTTCGTACTGTGGAGCACATCTTAATGAAGTGCTTGCTTAGCCTACACCTCCCCTTCCATTTGCTTATGTGGAAAAGTTACTGTTATGAAAGTAGTAACTTTTAATGGAATTTAGCAGCTGGAAACAAGAGGAAAAAGCCAGTACCATGAGAGCACCCAGCTCTTCACAGACCAGCAGTAAGTGCTTTGTGGACCATCAGCTAGTACTCCATGGACCACAGCTTGGAAGCCTTCGCCCTAGGCAATGCTATCTGCCAGTAGATTATGTGCAGCTTTGAGAGGCATAACCTACACTATTTGAAATTAAAAGTTGTGTTTTCCAGCACAGTGTTTGGAGTAGGTGTAATACTTCAGGAGACGAAAGGGTCTGTGCAGGGATCTCAGCAAAATTTGTGTTATTTCATTTCGTTTTTGTTTCACTCATCCCTGGATTTAAAACTTCTAGATTGTCATGCCAAAAGCAGGAAAGTAGTAAAATGCAGTGGGAAATGTGGTGTGCGTGGCTCTGGGGAATATTTACTATACATGTAAGTAGAGATATTGTCCTCCTTTCTTGTTAGTCATTTAAAAGTACAGTGCACATGACTTAAAGTAGACATGCTAATAGAGGAAGAAAATATATTTATAGTGGACAAATTCCAAAGACCAAAACTGCCTGCTTATTTGAATTCTGTTGTATTGTTAGGGCACTCTTCTGACATGATTCTCTATTGTTTCTGCCATTATCGCTTGCTTTTTGCAGGACATAGTGTCAGGAAATTTCTGTCTGGCACTTACAAGGTGTTTCTAAAAGGAGAAACAAAGACTCAAGAGTATGCAGGGAACAGGAGGAAGCAGCAAAGGGGAGTGGCAGCAGTGGGGAGGAATTTGAGATAGTTCCAGGGCCTGGCAGGGGGCAGGCAGAGAAGATTACAGCTGGCCCGAGAGAAGGGCCAAAGAGTGCTGATCACAGACAAAAACTCTCAGCTCTCCCCCTACAATTTTAACTGTCAAAGGTGAATCCCACCTTAAGAGACTCAGGAAATGGTTTAAGGATCAAAGAATCCTGTGGCACCTTATAGACTAAGATGATTTACTCCCAGGTGAGGGAAGGAGCAGATGGATTTCTGTCCCAAGGTCACATTACAATGGAGAATCTTGACCATCCTCACAGGAAAAGGGCCCAATATGAAACAAGAGCAGGCTCTTGAAACAAGGCAGTGTGGGAGGAGGGACTGCAATGTGCAATTCAGAAATTCAGAATTTTTTGTGGCCTTGTGAATTGCGGAGCTGACATCAGTGCCTCTCTTTATACCAATAAGCTGGATATGATGGACAAACCATCCCTTCGAGGACTAGCTCGACATAAGAAGATTATGCCGTACTATCATTTGTTAATAACAATGTTGTTTTCTGTCATATAATTACAAAATACATCTTGCTTTGCCTCTAAGCACTGTAGCCTTATTACATTTGCACATTTTTTATAATATTTCAAGTGTAGTGCCCAGATAACATTAATGAATATATTAGATAGGCAGGCACTTTTAAAGGAAAATAATAAACATACTTGTATATTAAAAAGTTAATTCAGTCTGGAGCCAAACAGGTAATTTTCCCTTCAGCATTTTTTCACTCAGCTAAAACAGGTTGGACTAGGAGTGCAGTCACCCTGTCTAGAGAGCTTGGCTTGGCTTGCATACCAGGGGCGAATTTTCTTCAGAGACAGACAGCAAGATGATCTGATTGGCTTCGTTCCAGAGCATGCTCACAAAGGCTCCTTTGATGAAGAGCTTCTTGGTAAGCACTGTACCAAAAGCTGCCTGCCACCCTCCTTTCAAAGATACCCATTTACAGTAATTCTGGATTTAAAAAAAAAAAAAGAAAAGTGAAATAGGGGTTTACCGCAAGAATAATTATGCTGGTTGGCTTAAAGAGGCGGAGGGAAGGGGCAAGTTACTAAGTAAACTACTGGATGTTGGAGTAGCTGGTTGGCAACAGTAAGGAATGTGTAATTAAGCTCATTAAAGCATCATCATTTTGCTTATCAATCTTTTCCCAAACAAGGTGGGGTGAAGCAGCATATATTAAAATATGGTCACTTTTACTGATAAGGAGCAATAACTACCTGTTTGACTTTCTGAGCAGCACAAAAGTGTATCCAGCTGGTGACAGCATACTTGATTAGTTGACATATCTCCCTCTGGTACTAGAGCTAGTGATTAATAGGACTTCGTTATTCCTTCCACATAATCAGTTGGTGTAACATGTACAAGCAGTATCAGTCCACAGTCTGCAATCATTTGCTATCTTCTTCGCTTTATCTCAGTTAGTATCCACATCTGGTCTAGCACTTATCTGTCATTTCTAGTCTAGTCATTTGTTCCCTTGGTTGGCTTCCAGATCAGTATTTGCTGATGTTTCCACACCCTAGGGATAAAGTGAACTAGCATATCAGAGCCATCATTTTGTCAATCTGTGTACGGCCTGCTTTTCTCCACCATCATGTTGTGATTTGGGGGGAACTACTATACACGCCCACCTACACTAATCAGAAACTTTGGTTTCCATAGGATACAATGACAACCTGAAGTAATAGTAATGAGGCTGGTTGATTTGAGCTGCCTCTAATTCCCATTGTACCAGAGTCCATGACCCATCTGACATCACTGTAAGTTGCTTGGGGACAGGCTGGGGTTAGGGAATTGCAGAGGTATTGGGGAGTCATCTAAGCAGCCTCTCCTGACAGAACCCTTGGACAAATTTCAAAGCTTTCCACCTCTGTTGGAAGGCAAGAGTAACTGCAACACAATTATCTGGCCTTCAGGTGCTTCCACAGGTTCAAGGGTGCAGTAGGGACACCCTATGCATGTGAGGGATGAATCAAGTCCCTTTTCACCTAGTAACATAGAAGGCAGGACATGTCACCGCTATCTATGGTAAGGTTACTGCATGTGGTGTCCAAGAACAATGCTTTGCTTTTAGATCGCACCTTGCATCCCAGGATCTCAAAGCACTGTAGTTTTGAATTAAGCCTCACTGTGTCATTTTGAATGAATGTGTTACCTTCATTTTACAGATGGGGAAACAAAGGCACAGAGATGTAAAGTGACTTGATCACAGCCACATTGGAAGTTTGTGGCAGAGGTAGAATAGGACCAGATTTCCTGATTTGTCGCAAGATCAGCTTTCCCTAATGTGGCCTTTCCTCTCTGGCTTCCAGGGTTCATTATGGTATTATAGTGTTTAAGTTGGATCTAGCTATTTTTAGCTTCAGAGGCATTTTTTTGTAGAATTATCTATCCTAGACGTCTATCTTTCCCTTACAATTTTAGCCCATTACTAATGTCCTCTTCTATATAGCAATTCTGTATATGGTTTTGTGTGGATGCGTGTTTTTTAAGTGGTTCGTTCTCTCATATTTATATGATTGACTTTTCTGCATTTCATTAATAGTACATTATCTATTTTTAAAAATCACTGAAATTTTTAATTCAAAGAAAGAAGGGAAGGGAGGGAAAAAAGATAAGCTGGAGGAAATACTGATGCGAAGAGGAGTAGCAGCAATGAGACCACTAGTACAAGCATGTACATTATATTGCTGTACGGCAATGGAAGCCAGCTGAAACTTAAATTCTTGGTTTGATCAAGGTTGTGTAAAAACTGCCCCCAGAGGACTTCCAATAGAGAAACCAGTTTTATATATTGCATATAAACTGTAGTTGAAGCCAAATGTTCATTCCTCTCAAATTGTGTAGGTGGATTACTTTCCTTCCAGCATTGAAGTATCATGTTTGTAGCTGCTAATAAACTTAATAAAATCCATTTCTTACGTCCCCCGCTGTACTGACTTCAGCAGCATCAGAGAGCCAACTTAGCTATGATGTCCTGAAAATTCATTTTTGAAAAAACAGGCAAATGATGAGTATGAATAAGAACCTGTTAAAAAAAACAAAATATGATGATCAGTCAGTTGTGTTGCTCTGATCAAAAGTGTCACACCCGCCATCACTCCACAGTAAATGAAAGCATGTGCAGATTGGTTTAAAACAAAAATAGTTGATCCCAATTAAAAATAACTTCTGCCCCAACAAGCTCTCAGAATCAGAAAATACTTTTTTCATACAATGCATAATTAATCTGTGGAACTCATTACCACAGGAAGTGGGGAGGGAGGAAAGATAGCTCAGTGGTTTGAGCATTGGCCTGCTAAACCCAGGGTGGTGAGTTCAGTCTTTGAGGAGGCCACTTAGGGATGTGGGGCAAAAATCAGCACTTTGTCCTGCTAGCAAAAGCAGGGGGCTGAACTTCAATGACCTTTAAGGGTCCCTTCCAGCTCTATGAGATAGGTATACCTTCATATATTATTATTAAATATTTATCAATCTATTCCCACAGCATCCCTGTGAATGTGCTCAGGTCCTATGGTGATTGGAACTTTAAATGGATAATGGACTTGCTCGTCAGATTCAAGGAGAGCAGGGGACTTGAGAAAGAGTGAGTTAGTTGAGTGGACAAGGAGACATACAAGCTCCAAGATGGAGGACAGAGTAGGCAGGTATCAGGGAGGAAGGATGACAAGGGTCCAGGTGATTGGAAGGGAGCCAGGATCTTCTTGGGAGAGAGAAGCCAGAGATGCAGGGGCTGGAGAGAAAACGAGAAGGCTTCTGAAGGTTACACTAAGAATCTAAACCAAGTCATTGATCCTTTTAAGGTTGATCCGTCACCACCCCTGTTTAGACTTTAGTTTCCTCAAAGATCCATAATCCTTGTTCTAAAGAGCTCCTGACTCAGTGGACTCTTGAGTTAATAACACTCCTACTGAAAACAACAGACTTGCTAAAACTTGTATTCTGCCTGTGGTGAATGGAGCCTGTCATGAATAGAGTAAATTGTCGAACAGTCCCAGTCATTTTTCCTGATTTATGTGTGGAGTGGTGTGGAGAGGGTCTGAAATTTTACCTGCACCATTTTCCACGTCTTCCTGAGACCCTAGAAAGGACTTGTAGTGGGCTCCACAGCTAGGATGAGTGGGACTGTGGGTGGAATGTATTTAGTCCCTCCTCCCCGCCCCTCAATTGCCAAACGTTCCCACAGGAAATTCCTTGCAAAAAGTAATCCAGCAACAGACAGTGTTCCCTCTTGCACAGAACCTCTCCCTGCTGCAGGAACCCCCCGCCCCCACACACATACTTAATGAGGAGTTCCAAAAGCAGCTGTGTGGGATTTCCCTGAAAACTAGGTGTTGATCAGGTTGCAATGAGCCCTTGAATTGGCACGGAGAGGCTCAGTGCAAATAGCCCCAAGACCCATGAGATTTTAGGGCTGGACCTTCAGCTTTTTCTGTTGTGGATCCCTACCCCTCACCTTTGGCAGAAGAATAATACAATACCTATTTTATGTAAGTAGATCTCGTACCACTTTACAAAGAGTTTAGTATCTTTATCCCCATTTTGCAGATGGGGAAACTGAGGCACAGAGCGGTGTAGTGACTTGCTCAAGGTCACCAAGCAGAAATAGAGCTGGGAATAGAATCCAATCCAGTCCCAGGCCAGTGCCTTAGCCACTCGGCCACACTGCCTTCACTCCAAGAAATTGGAGGAAACTTGGTGAGGGTGAACTGTCTGAGCAATCACTTTGCATGCAAAGTTCTACAGCCTCCTCCTGTGTGTGTTCAGCAGGAAAGGGGAAAAAAATCTCTAAAATTCTAACACAAAAGTGAAAGTATTTTACATTTCCTCAACTGATCAAAATAAAATGGTTGGCTGTGTCAGCCTACGGTGTGGAAGATGACTGGCAGAAATACTGATACCCAGTCCAGAATTTTATTTGCTAAAGATAATGCTCTGACATCATTCCTTTTCAAGGGTTAATTCTCTCTCTTAGTTTCCAATATTCAGTCTTTTTTGCCTGGATAAATATGAATTGTTTCCATTTCAGAATAATAGTAAATTATTTCAGAAAAGGACAGTCATGGTCATTTTTTGCACGTCATTTTCATTTATTTTGTGTAGCTCTTCTTTGGCATGGAGAAAATCAGGATGCCATCAATATATGCTGTATTTAGGCTGTGTGTGTGTGAGAGAGAGAAAATGGAAACTACTCTTCATCACTCAGGAGCAATACAATCAAATATATCAGAATCTAATGCAAACCTTTTAAATTGGCTTCTGCTTCTGGTTCTCTCTTGCTCTCTGAAGAATCTGTTGGCCTGAAGTTATGTAACTCTCTAATGAAGTAGTTGGGGGGGTCTTTGCTATCCTGCAAAATGAAAGACTAGAAAATTACAACACAGAATTCATGTTTGCTAAAGTGATCAACCTTAAGTGGTGTGCCAAGTTATCTTGGAGTATAATCAGCATAGCCTATTTGAATAGAGTTGTCTTTAAAATAGAAGATCTGCTAGTAAGATTTGTTTTCATTTAGGCCTTACTCTCAGCTATAGGATTACACTGAGGCCTACATATCTTCAGGCTTTTGTACAAACAAGCAGCTTAAACAAAACTACCATTATTATACTGACTTAGGGGGAGAGAAAAGCCTTGTTTGGTTTCTTAAGATCATGTGTGAGACAAATAAAGCCTTCCTTTAAACATAAGTTTTGTCTTATTCAGTATAATAACATAGTTTTAAAAAAATACAAAGCCCAACATTATTCTTCATGCCAATTCAATTTGTCACCTTTTGGGGTTAAACCCAGATGTAATCTTACAGGCTAGTAAAATGAGTTCTTTTCCATGCAGCTATGCTGCAAGACCGTTGATATCACTATATTTATCACCATTGGGGTAGATATAATCAATTTTCTTCTTGCTATAAGAGCTGACCTTACACTTCCTTTTCCTACTTTCTATTCAGTGGCCTCATTAAACTCTTTTCAGTGTGCTGATTTATTGCTGTCATGGACAACTTTGTGTTCTGTGTTGCCTCTTCCTACCGAAGAACTTAAATAGCCGTTCTTTTACATTAGTTTTACTGACCACATCAAGTTTTTTTGCTATATAAACGTTTCCTGTAAATAACATAGGATGTGAAAGTTCTGAACTCCGTTGGCAACCTGAAGTCTAATGAGGGGTGGCCAATCACTTATGATATGGATGCCAGGGGGGTTATTTCATATGGCTGCAAGGCGTCCACACATGTTCTCTTGAGTTCCATTCACAGGAGATAATGCAACCAACCATATTGCATTTGGAGTTCCAGATTCAGCTGTGAGGTTTAAATTGTTATGTGACTGAATAAAGTGTGAAAAGTGGGATTGGATACTGCAGCTGAATGGAATTAGTCTGGGAATATTTTTTTTTTTAACATGGAACTCAGATAGTAAAGTTGAAACAAGAAAAAGATAAAGGAACTTGCTTGGAATTGGCACAGAAACAATGAAGTTTAGCTTCTTAAACTGAATTTGAATTATCTTGGATCTCCTGCTACAATCCAACCACCCTGCTTCAAAACTTAAAAGAGGCCCCTGAAATGCTTGTTTGGAGAATTTGAGTGCACAGCTATATGTATGTGCATATTGATAGTTGGATGCACTGATTTTTACATGCACATGATAATTTGCACATGCAGATTGACGCACAGGAACGCTCTAGAGGCCCTTTAGGAATATGGCCCTGTGCCTCAACATTTTATTAGTACCATATGTAAAGACATTTTACATGTCTGCTAACACACTAGAGTATTAAAACTGCCACAAGACTGACCTTAGGTAATTAAAACTGACTGATTAAAAATATCTAATTTGCTTTTTGCTCTCTTTGCTATTTGTTTACTGCTGACATTTGTCTGTGCTTGGGCAATGACAATGGACAAGTCAGTTTCACCTATGTTTTTAGTAAAATTCACTTTCAGCTTCTTAAGCACTAACACAGTGCTACAATATTTGGATTGCAAATCTTGCTGGAGCATGTTTGTTTACCTAGAAATGTTTTCTTTTATTTTAAATGTCACCCAAACATATTTTTTCCAGCCTTTTTTATATTGTTTTCACTTTTATTCTTAATTTTTAGGTCAAATTTGATCATGTCCCTTAAAATGGATTCCAGATTGGTTTAAATTATTGTAGCTCTCTTATGTCAGAACAGTTACAGAATACTTACAGTACAAAAGAGAAAATTAATTAGATCAATCTATCTGTTGAGGAAATTAATCAATTTGCAAGTAACATCTAGCTAAATTCTGTCATTTAAAGTAGGCTTTGAGTTTCCTTTCCCATATTACATGGAGACTCGAATATAAAGCAATTTCCATTGGAAGAGGCTGATTCACTTGCCCCCATGCTGTGCAGTAGAGGTCGTTTAGACACAGCACTTAGAATGCAGCTGCGTTTCTTGTGCCAGTGTCTCATTTTCCACATATGTAATAGATCAAAACATTTAGATTGGGTTGATCCACTTTATCATGACGAAAGAATTTTGGAGCAACACAAGTAAATAACAGCCTTAGCTGGAGAGAGGATGAGTTTTCACAGATTCTGAGAAGCAGTTGGTAGGCACCACCCCAGTTAATACAGGACAAAAAACAGATAACTTTTTTCTCTGATTTTTTGTTGTTGTTTTGTTTTGGTTTTTTGTTTGTTTCTTGTTGTTTTTGCAACTCCAATTAGTTGCAGAACGTTTGATAGAAATGAATGAATCATTGAGGACTCTGTTCCATAGAATGTTACCATAGTCTGGTTTACAAGAATGTTTCTTTTTTGTTGCACCTTGCCAGATACTGTGGACGGAACAACATTCCCTGCTTGTAATTTGGCCTGTGATTTCCAGAGCCAGGGTTGTTCAGCATTATCACCTTAAGAGCTAGATAAGATTAAGTTAGATAGCAGACATTCTAGATTAGAAAACCAGCCAGAGGAGGTATGCAAGCTTTAAAGCCTTTATCCAAATTGCATTTAAGCAGGATGGTATTTTAAGAAGCTTAAATTAAAATTTATTATTTCAGTTCCTCCAGTTTTTCCTTTATACAATTTTCAGACAAGAGTTTGCTTTTTTTTAAAAATCTGTTCTGAAGCATTCCTCCATCATATGACTGACTGTAATAAGTTGGGATTGCCTGGCCAACTTTATAGAAGGCGAAAGCCAGAGAAATAAAATGATGATACTCTGGCAACATAGACCTGTGGGTACATGGGTTGTTGGCTACCGCTGTCTACCCCCTGTGGTTGCCACTATTTTTTCAGTGATCCAAAATGCCATGTCAGAAGGCAGCATTTCCAGGAATAATAATAATATAGAGTAGTAAGTAACATACTGATTAGTTGACAGAGTGATGTAATTTATTGAAAATTCTACCTTCCAGTGGCAGCATTTCTGGGAATTGCTGTACTTACTCGTGTATAAGCAGAAAAATTGAGGTACGTAGGGAAGGAAGATTCATGTTATTATTTGATTATTGATAACTAATTATTAATTATTGTTATGATGCCCAAAAGTGAGGCAGACATTTTACAGCACCAGTGCAGAGACATGCGTCAAGTTTTTACTTGTGATGCAATGACCAGTGGTAATAGCAGACAATAGGGAAGCGAGAGGATGAGGAAGGAAGCAAATGGGACCAAGATCCTGCAGTTTCTCAGTCTAAACTTGATGATGCATTCATTTTGAAAAATAATTATCCGTGTCTTATTTCTCATGGGAGTTATGGAAGAAGTGAGTCTGACCTAAGAATTTGAATTCAGTAGTTTATTGCTTGGTGGGTGAGAATTGGGAAGGATATAGGGTGCCAGAGTAGAAGCTACTGAGATATATATGGACAAAATCAGGCACCGGGGTATCATTGTCATAGCAAAGAAGTGAGATGTGACACAATAAGGGATGAGGTCAGAAATGTAAGCCAGTTTGGGATTATGCAGGGCTCTGAAGGCAAGGATGATGAAGTTTAAACTGGATGCAGTAGGGGAAATGGGTGATATCCTCAAGACGACATTACAGAAAAGGACATCAGAAATTCTTCAGTGCATCTTTGGTTAGACAGACCCCTTCTTTCGTGTGTCATCTGGATTTTATCTGGGACACTATCAAGTGCTAGGCAGAACTGTAGTGCTAGGCAATAAATAGCCTTTTGCACTCCTGGAGGCATCTTTCATGTGAGAAACTCAAGGTATGTTAATTAAACTTTGACAGTGCTCTTTGAAGTAGGTAGTGGAGAGATACATATAGGGATCCCTTCCCCAACCTCTGATCTGCAGCAGATCTTTAAAAAGAGCCCAGGAACACTACACACGACTTCAGGAAAGTAAGGAGGATACAATGTTCAGTGGGAATTTGGGTAGGCAGAATGTAATTACCTGTGCTGGAATTTGATTATAATGTCCTTACTCTTATCAGGAGATCTTTAAATGACTCATAACTGGTAAAGAGCTCAGTTTTACATCTCATCAGGAAAATAGCATTTCCAGTATTTCCCTAACAACATGCTGGATTGGTGCGATACTGACTCGGAGGGAAAGGTGCCAACTATAGATTCTACACCATCACTTTCTGTAGCTCCTAGGTGTTCTTTGCCAGTCTTCCTTTGATGTCATGCTTAGCTTGCAGAGTCTGCTGGTATCACAGCACATGGCATTCATGGCTGCGAAATGCCCCTCGGTCTTTATTTCTACGGCCAGGTAATGAATTTCAGTACCCAGATGTGAAGAGACTTGAGCTGCATTCCCCTGAAGTAATTTTCACCAGTGCTATCATGCTTCAAGTTAATAAATGAGACTTAAACCAATATATTTTAAAAAGGGATTTTACAGCTAGTGCAAGAGTCGTTTTGTTTGTTAAACTTTCTTCCTGTAAAGACCAAAATTGTCATTGAGCGGAGGTAAGTGACAAGATTAACTTTCCAGCTATAATTACTGTTAACAAAAAGCCTAAAATAGCAAAATACTCTGGTTTTTTGCATTAACTTTTTTTTAAAAATCCCGTCTGAAAGCATGTAGGGTTTACATTTTCAGAATCAGAAGACCGACTGCTCTTAAATGTAAAAAAAAAAAAAAAAAAAATCTATATGAATGTCTCATTTTGTCTGAAAAGGCAAAAACACCCAAATCTGAACATTCAAAGTTATGGTTCCCGCATCCATAGGAATTTGAGTATTGTGTATATGTGTGTGGCAACCATCCATATCAAAAGATGGTGTAAGCACCAAAGCAGTCCAGTTGCTGTGTATGTCATGCTGAAGCATCATAAGTGGCTAAAAAGTCCTATTCTTAAGTGACAGACCTTGCCACAAGTAATGCAGCCATAAGGTGCAGGCATAAGCCCTTGAGACCTGCTGAGCTTTCCTTTGACCGTTTATCTCTCAGCCACCTCTCCTCAGCCTTTTTGACTTCCTAACACAGCAAAGCCCTCCAGTGTTACTAGCTGCATCTTCCCAGCTTGCAGTTTCAGTGTTGAAAGTTAAGGTCCTTTTGCAAACTTAGGTCACCCTGTGTCCTTATGTATGTGTAGTAAAGTGCAAACGTATTGTTTACTTTCTTAACTTTGTCTCAACCTTCGCTATAGCTGCAATGTGGTTAACGTAGTACAACGACTGCATATTCAGAAACACAATGGAAGAGATAGGACGCAGGAAGGATCGTAAGGATAATCCAGGACCCAAAAATCATGGCTTTATTTCACAGGGCTTGTGCATAACTTCTGCCCTGTTGGCACCAGACAATGGAATGTGGTCATCTTAGATCAGGGGTAGGGTGAACAGTTAGCAAGGGTGAAAAATCGGGACAGGGTGGGGGGTAATTGGCACCTGTATAAGACAAGGCCCCAAATATCGAGACTATCCCTATAAAATCGGGACATCTGGTCACCCTAATCAGGGATGGGCAAACTTTTTGGCCTAAGGGACACATTGAGAAATAGAAATTGTATGGTGGGCCATGAATGCTCACAAAAGTGGGGGTGAGGGATCTTGTTGCTGGTGCAGGCTCTGGGGTGGGGCTGGGTATGAGAAGTTTGAGGTGCAGGAGGGTGCTCTGGGCTGGAACCAAGAGTTTCTGTGGGTGAAAGGGGAATCAGGGCTGGGGTTGGGGGTTGGGTCATGGGGAGAGGCTCAGGGGTACAAGCTCCAGTGGCACTTACTTCAAGTGGCTCCCGGAAGCAGCAGCATGACCCTTCTCCAGCTCCTACATGGAGGCACAGCCAGGCAGCTCTGCATGCTCCCCATCCACAGGCGCTGCCCCATCCACAGGCACTGCCCCTGCAGTTCCCATTGGAGTGCCAGAGCGGGGGCCATTGGAGCACATAGGAGCCAGAGCAGGGCCATGCCATGGCTTCTGGGAGCTGCATAGTGCGGCCCCCGGCTGGAGTGCTGGAGCAGAGCTGAACCATGTGGTGCTGCCCCTCGACCCTGCACCCTGACTGGAGCAGGGCAAGCTCCAGACCCCACTCCCTAGTGGGAGCTCAGGGATCAGCTTAAAATGGCTCGTGAGCTATAGTTTGCCCACCTCTGTCTTACATGGTACGCTGCCAATGGCTTGAGCTATCGCCTTCCTGTTATGCTATTTTAAATTAATTCTCAGTCCCAGAGTTTCAAAAGTAGTTCATGATTTTGCTGGATCTCAGAGGGAGACATCTTAATAAGGTCTGATTTTCAGAGGGTGGGGGCTGAGCTAATTCTGAGTTAGCAACCAAAATCACCTTACTTTGGAAAACTTGGCCCATGTTCTAAATCAGTTCTTTCAGTTCCAACTTAGGTGAGTATATGTTTCTCACTGAGCGACTGTGTATATATGAATGATGAAGTAATAAATCAAAGCCATTTTTTAGATATTAAAATGCAAAACAGCATTTAAAATATTTCTAGTCCAAACATGGGAAAAACCCTTTATTTCAGTGCTCAGCTAACACAGAAACAGTGAAATAAACTGAACTCAGTTTAAAAAAAAATAAAATAAAAAGAAAACGGGGGGGTGAGGAAGCACTTTGAGGATGTAAAAATAATAATAAATAAATTAATGTTAAGGCAAAGGAGTATATTTCCAGAAAATTACAAGTACCCAGTCTAAAAACTCAAAATGCCTTCTCAGCCTTAACTATGGTATCAAGGGTTAACAAAAATTTAAGGAATTAGGTTGAAAATGTGTGTTCATGTTTTCACAAAGGAAAGCAGTGAGGTTTTGTCTCAGGGCTTTGAATGTGTATCTGCATCAGTGTTCTGTGTTTGTAATTAGTGTTACTGAAATTGTCATTGAAGGATGATCATCTGAAAAAATGAAGATCAGGACAGGAGAACAAATATTTGAAGGAAGAGGTGCTACAGAAATCTTAGCGACAATGAGGGAAGAAGGCAGCAACAGAAGTAGAAAATGACGGTGGGAGTTTTTAATGCAATGGTAGTACTTAAAATCAGGAGTAAAAGACTATCATAATCCACGTTCAAAATGTTTCACCGACATTAACCAATTATTGATGGTTTTAAGCCTAATTCAGTAAATTACCAAATCAGTGTTATTTTTTTTTTTGAATATAGGTCCAATTCCTTCCCATCATGTTTGCTTGAACCTAGAGGCCTGTCCGGTAGGCTTGCCAATTTTGATTAGATGTATTCCTGGAGGTTTCATCATGTGATGTAATCTTTAATTAAAGATAACTCTTTAATTCGTAGAGACTCCAGGAGAATCCTTGTGAGTTGGCAACCGCACTGGTTAGCATGTGCCTGCTTTAGAACAGTGTAGTAGAGATTACTTCTTCCACCTCCTGAGGTATAATGATCCCAGCTTTTTGGAAGTTGTGGGGCACAGTTATTGAGGCAGATATAGCAGCAAAGAGTCCTGTGGCACCTTATAGACTAACAGACGTTTTGGAGCATGAGCTTTCGTGGGTGAATACCCACTTCGTCAGATGCATGTAGTGGAAATTTCCAGGGGCAGGTATATATATGCAGGCAAGCTAGAGATAATGAGGTAGTTCAATCAAGGAGGATGAGGCCCTGTTCTAGCAGTTGAGGTGTGAAAACCAAGGGAGGAGATACTGGTTTTCTAGTTGGCAAGCCATTCACAGTCTTTGTTTAATCCTGAGCTGATGGTGTCAAATTTGCAGATGAACTGAAGCTCAGCAGTTTCTCTTTGAAGTGTGGTCCTGAAGTTTTTTTGCTGCAGGATGGCGACCTTAAGGTCTGCTATAGTGTGGCCAGGGAGGTTGAAGTGTTCTCCTACAGGTTTTTGTATATTGCCACAAATATACAAAATTTCATGGTATATTGTAGCTTGCCTGCATATATATACCTGCCCCTGGAAATTTCCACTACATGCATCTGACGAAGTGGGTATTCACCCACGAAAGCTCATGCTCCAAAACGTCTGTTAGTCTATAAGGTGCCACAGGATTCTTAGCTGCTTTTACAGATCCAGACTAACATGGCTACCCCTCTGATACTTGAGGCAGATATAACACACATCTGCCATACTAGCAGCACAGTTCGTCCCTTTTGCCCAAGCTTTCCCTCCCCAAAATGTAAAAGCTGCAGCCAACCAGACGAAGCATTTATCTTTACCAAAAGGTTATATACACTCACAATCATACCCCTTAACTGCACTGTGTCAAGTGCCCGAACAGCTGGCTAGCTGACCTTAGTTCCTTGCTTCCTGTAAATACTGTGACCCTCATTAGGAAAGCTGACTGCTTCTAGAAAGTACCACTGGGGCAACAAATACGTTCTACGAGCCTATTGATCTGTTACATTTGTTTTCAACCTGCATAAAGAAGATTCTTCTGTTCCTTGACTGGCACCAAGCTCTTACTACAGTAGGTTCAGAGTGTCTCAGGACAGTATGATCTGAGGCAGCTCAGAGCTGAATCTGCAGAATATTTGCTTATTACATGAGGAACTGAAAGAACCTGTAATTCACTAGTGACTGACCTCTTACTACTTGAACAACCGACTGATTTCCCCCACCCCTCTTTGTTTGTGTTTTAATCCCTGCATTACAAGCAGGATTCAATTCCCCACCACAGAGGAAGGATCTGGTAACACAAACACATAATAACCACCAACATTTACTGAGATAGAATGCGCTGTAAACACAAAATGCCCAACATCTTGAGGGTTGGGTTGCTTTTCAAATCAAACTTAGAATAATGAAATGGCCATCTTGGTAATATGAATGTATAAATTTTTGCACATTGAGTAATTGGAAAAATACATATATGGCCGATCCCAGGCAAAAGGCTGTTTCTGATTTTAATCAGACCTCTGATATTTTTTTTAATGAAAGCATAAAGGTGATTTTTCTGTTGCTCTGCCTCTGACTCCTTAAATCACGATAAACATGCATTATGATCTTCTTAAAAGAATAAGAACATTCCTTGTTAATTAATTTATACAGCTGTCAGTACAGCTTTCTCTGTTATTCATACTCTTAAGTGTTTGACTGCCATAGATTTTCTTGCAGTTTCTGGCAAAGCTCCAGTGAAAGCCTGGGATTTATTAGGCTGACTTGGTGCAAAGTCTATTGATTGTGGCCTCGAGGGTAATAACTAAATAGAGCTGGAGCAACAAGTCAATAACACCATTGTTGCTACAGACTCCATTCACTTGAGGAGTTAGATTGTTTTACAGTGGCAAAGAGTAATCATGAGCAGATCAGCATGTTCGACAGGCTCTGCACCGTGTTAGTGGTGTGGGCTGTTTTAAAGCTTTCAGCGAGATCACTGGAGAATCAGGGTGGGGTACAGGGATTAAGAACCCTGTAAACTCCTTCATTATGGCTAAAAGGTTTCAGCTTTAGTTTTAACAGCTAACAACTAAAGAAGAGTTCTGTGTTTGTATTGGTGTTAGCTAATGTTAAAATCCCCTGCTGATCAATCCAGAATGGCATGATAGAATTGTGAGTTTAATTTTGGACTGGAATCTGTACACTGTCTGTGTGTTTATATGTATGTAGGCACACTAGCATTAATATAATCTAAATGAGATTCTAAATAATGCATACCTCCCTTCTATGAAGGGATATTTTCTGGTTAAAGCTAGAAAGGGGACTTCTATTTATTTAACCCAAAATGAGGAAATACTTTTGTATATTGCTTCTCTAATCCTCCCATATATTTATTTACTTTTAGAATTCCTTTTCTTTTGCAGAATTATATACAAACCTAGTAGAGGAGGTATGTTTATTTCTAGAGAGTTTTATCACTTATTTGACAACCTTTGAGAACGAGCATTGTATTAAAGAGCGTACCCGTTGGAAAAGTCAAAAACTGTGATGATAGCACATCAGATCAGTTGTCCTGATAGACTCATATCTAACTCCAACAGTGGCCAGTACCAAATGCTTCTGAAGAAGGTGGAATTAGGATGAGTTTCTTCCTTACCCCACTTAATGGATGGCTTTTGTCTTGAAGTGAGAAAGTTGACACTGAAAGTAAGAAGAATCATTTTATACTAAAAAAATCTTTTTGGTAAATGTGAAGTTAAGTTGATGAAGTTTTGTAAAACAATCTTGATATAGTCACCATACTCCAGGGGTCTGCGTTCTCTGCAGTCCTGCAGAATCTGTCTCTTGCAGCGGAGTTGTGTTTCAGAATCAGAACTTTCCTTAAAAACAAAAAAATCTTTTTCTAGCTTCATGGTTACAAAGATAAGGTTCCAAATAGGAGCAGGGTGTAAACTGAAGCAGTGCAATCTGTTTTGTGACTCTGCATACAGTTTAAAACTACAATATAATGCATCAGCTACAAAAACTACAATAGGGATATGACCCGCTCCGATTCATTTAAAAGGACTGTAACGCTGAAACCTCATGGTGATTGTTTAATTATCAATATTAGCTATTTCACTACTGTTCATGTTAGCCATCTAGCCAATTTGTTTGTCTCATAATCCTAAATAGCCTCGCATGCCATCTTGGTGGCAAAGGCCTCAAATGTTCCCTAGAAACTGCCAAAATCTTTTCTTTGATAGTTTCTGGAATGCAGTTCTGCCTTGTCAATGCACTAATCTGCAGCATATTGAAAACCAAAACCAAAAGGGTAGAGTTTAATATCAATAAAGGTATAAATAAGTGACACTATGACTTTTCTGATTGTGTTAGTCATTTTCATTAAATAAAAACCTCCAGTTTCGATTTTCCCTGAAGCTGCTGCACCTGAATGCTGCAGAATTTAGGGTCCTTGCTGCAGAATTTAGGTGCAACTAGCCAATATGTTCACAGTGCCTTGACAAGACTTACTTATCTTTCCATTTAAACAGGCCAGCTTTCTTGTTATCTCATGGCCACTGTAAGCCGCTCTGGTGGTAGAAAGCTGTGGGATCTTGCTAGCAATCTGCCCCCTGGGGTGTTAGGATTCCTTTACTGGTATAGAACTGACACAACTGGCTGCTGGCAGCCAAGTGTGGGACTGCTGTAATTTTCTCAGGACGCTGGACGAATCCCAGAACAGGAGTACACAAATAGGTCATACAACCACCTTTGCATGCCCCACTTTTGAGTTCTGTGCTGTGCAGTTTGTCCAGAGCTGAGAATTGAGCCCAGTATGCCAAAAGTAGGAGGAGTCAGTCAGGAAAGGCAGCCACAGAAATTGATGCAGGGCTGGTGCAGTCTTTTCAGGGTCTTCTACATTTAGTAAATTATCAAAATAATTCCTCCTTATTCCCACAGATTCAGAAATGTAACAAGGAGTGTTGTAATCTATGGTTTTGCATCTTGTTTCCATTTTACCTTTCACATAATTAATGTATGCAGTGTACACAATTATTTTCCTTGTTCTCCTAATTGATCATTTGTGTGCTTTTCTGTTTGTTTGCTTGTTTGTTTTTAGTGCTTATGAAACTGAGGAACTAATGAAACAGGAAGGAAAAGAGACATAATCTGGTAATGCACTATGCCAATTTCCAAACACAACTCTACTAAATCAATGCCAAATCTGCAACACTCTCTGCTAGTTAGATCATTCAGCTCTTTCAGGCATATTGAAATGAGACCAAAGATTTGGTGTTATTTTTTGTGTGTGTGGAGAATCTAGATTCCTATGAGACCTTGACACTCATTCAACAAAAAGTTGCTCTGCTCAACCCCATGGATGGAAATTGTGTCCCAAATGTAGGGTATTTGCTATATTCCCAGTATAACATCTTTGCTGATTTACTACCTTTTTTTCTTTTTACTTTTTATTTTTCAAGGAACCATAGACCTTATCTGATGTGTAGCCTTAGCTCAGAGGAAAATTTGAGAGGAGTGAACAGAGTTAAAAACAAAAACACCACCCCTCAAGAATCCCTTCCTCCTAGGGCTCACTGTTACCCTTGTTTTCCAAAGGAACTTATGTAGCAAGCCCATAATCTACATTCTGTCAGGATATTTTGAAGAGAGGTTAATAAATAGAAATAGTAAGTAGAAACAAATATGACCAATTCGGGGACCTTTCGTACTTCTGCACAGTCTCAAGAGTAGCTTTCTCTCAGACATGGTTTGAATGAAGAAATTCTGTCTAGTCTACTTGGGTTCAGTTCTGTGATTGGAGCGATTTTTGACCCATCAGACCAACCTAAAACTTAATTAGCTTTGCTATAGGAAGCCAATATGCAAAACAGGTCCTAGGAAAATCTAACACTTTTTCACTTTAAAAAATTTGATTTTTTTTCTGGATAATTGTAATATTTGTAGAGGATTATATGAGAAACAGTGCACAAGCCTCACTGTCTGTATATTTCAATCAGAAGGAGAGAAGAAACTTCCAGAAAATGTGCAGCTCATCTTTGTTTTGAGTAACATGCCTCCTGTATCATCCTGAGTTTTACAGGAGTGTGATAGGAGTTTTATAGGCGATGTCCTCCCCCTTGCCCTAAAGAGATTAGGGCAGGCCAGAGGGATCAATTAGCCTATTAGGTGGCAAACTGGGAGGATAGAGAGGGGAATTACGGCTGAGAGAAAAACCCTACTTAGGAGCATAGGTGCCGACTTGTGCTGGCGCCGGTGGGTGCTCGACCCTCCTTTGCCCCCGGCCCAACCCCGACTCCACCCCTGCCCCACCCCCATTCCAACCCCTTCCCCAGAGTCCTTGCCCCAACTCAGTCTCTTCCCTGCCCCTATTCGACTCCTTCCCCAAATCCCCACCTTGTCCCAGCCTCTTCCCCGTCTCCTTCCCTGAGCGTGCCATGTTCCCGCTCCTCCCCCCTCCCTCCCGGAGCTCATAACGCAAGCACTGGGAGGTAGATGGAGGAGCGGGGATGTGGAGTGCTTAGGGGAGCAGGCAGAGGTGAGATGGCGGAGCGGGGTAGCGAGCTTGGCTGCCGGTGGGTGCAGAGCACCATTAATTTTTCCCCATGAGTGCTCCAGCCCCGGAGCACCCACAGAGTCAGCGCCTATGATTAGGAAAAACTCACCTGTGCAGGAACAGGCAAGTCTTCCAGAAAGCCAGGGAGCAGGCAGCAGATAGGGGCTGCTGGGAAAGGCTGCAGCCTGCAGTCACTCCCTGGGAGGAGTAAAGCTGGCAGACCCAGAGAAGAAAGGGAGAGCCAGATGGTTAGGAAAGCACCAAGGGAAATGCAGCAAGGTCTAGGGTGCAACAGATCTTGGATGCAATGTAGAGAGTCCCTGAGCTAGAACATGGAGTAGAGAGTGGGCCCGGTTTCCTCTCTGGCTAGGTCGCTATACATATTCCTCCTTTTGGGGGAGAGTGTACCAAGGTTTCTGCTCTCTGGCAGTCTTCTGTTGCACTGCAGGAGTGGCAGTGTGAGGCAGTGCAACAGAAGACTGCCAGAGAGCAGAAACCTTGGTACACTCTCGCCCAAAAGGGGGAATATGTATAGCGACCTAGCCAGAGAGGTGAGTCACAAAGAGGACAGCGGTGGCTCCTAAGAGTGAGAGAGGGGCTGCAGAGGAGAAACGGACAGGATGTAGCCCCTGAAAGGGGTGTTGGCCTGACTGAGCTAATACCCAGAACCGCCCAGAGATGGTGCCATCCAGCGGTAAGCAGGGCAACCCAGTCACAAGGTGTTAGAGGCCAAATAAGTGAGATAATACACATTTTTTAAGTTTCATCATCATCCAAGATCAGCTCAAAGAATGAACAATGGAGGGAGATAAAGTGCCAGGAAACAATAGCTGTATAAATGTAGGGTGTCTAAGAGGCTGAAGGAAATAAACGCCTGATACTACAGACTGTTGTTGTAACTCTCTTAGGCCCTGATTCAAGAACGCATCCATATTCAGAATACCACTTAAACCCATGTTTAACTTGAAGTATGTGCTTACTCCCATTGAAATCAGTGGGACTTAAGCATGCACTTAAGTGCTGTTCTGACTTGGTACCTTAAATTGCTGGGGGTTTTCTTACATACTAACTATTTTGTTAATCTATAATGGCGAAGGAATGAAAATGGCAGTGGTGATATTGTGAACAAGTTAGACACTATTCAAAAACAAGAAGACAACAGTGAAGGTTGGTGTTAAGGAAGGTTGCAAAATGAATCATGATGAGTTTAGGGGCCGCTTTAGTTTTTCTTTTAAATAAAAGAAAAAGAAGAAAAAGGGGTGTCTTTTTGGTATGGCAGATGTACAAAACTGCAGAAGCTAGAATTAAAACAAGGCCAAGGAAATAATGCCAAGATCTAGATTGGTTTTTAGGGCAGGGTTTACAGTTTGGATTTGGATTCAGGTTCAAGGAAGCCAAAATCTCGTGAGCTGTTTTTGTAAGAATTTGACTGAAAGTTGCAAAAATCGTGCAAACTCAGCGGATCTATTCTTCTGCTATTTTGAAATGAGGTAATTTCACAGGATTAAACTGGTCTTGTAAGATCTTAAATGGTAACCAGAAAATAGGTTTCTCCTGATTTTGGATCTAATTTGGATCTACTTGTGGAATCTACCATTCAAAAAGGCTTCAGGTGTATGGTTTTACTGTTGGCCCATCTCTGGTCTGTGCTTTACAGAACATTCCAAACTCAGATCACAAACTTGGTGCTTACCGGATCTGTACAAATACTGCAAAAACCATTCGAGGAAAATTTGTTTGCATTTTTAAACAGATTTTTTTAACTCCTTTTTCCACGGTCTCACCCTTTTTTTAATGTCCCTGAAGATTTTATCAAAATAATTGCCTGGTGAGACTTTTATTAAAAGTGCATTGATTTTTCCATCCTTTACAATTTTCAGAGATGATCTGTTGCAAACAATGAACTCTTAGCCCTAATGAAGTTCTGATCCTTCTTTAACATTTGTTTAATTGAAGCTAAAATAAAAAAATTATAGTATAATATTTTAAGAGCAACTGTGTAGCATCTTTCCAAGTTTGCATGCCTGTCAGCGAGATGTAATCCTGTAAGTGTGAATGAATGACTCCATTTCCAGTTTGCGTTTCCATTTCCATTGCAAAAATAGCACTGGACACGCTATACTTCCAGAATAGATATCTTTCTAAAGCTTTATAAATCACACTCCAATAAAAAGTAACCTGAGGTTATTTCTTTATTAAAAATGCTCTTTATGGTTGGTGCTAAATAAAAAATCAGCCTTAAAATAACAAGGATTAATTTATAATTCTTTTCCAAGTATGTAGGTTGTATTTTGTAAGGATATAAAGTTATATATGGAATTTCTCAATGCCTAAAGTTTTTCATGGCCATAGTCAGCTTGAAATGCCAGCTCTTTAGCCATCCTGATACTATGGCTGCAGCTCATTGTGACAAAGGTGCATTCCCAGGTTCTTGTGCTTAATTTGGGGGTTTGTGCATTTTTTTGGTTACACTGGGCAAAAAAAAAAACTTGCGTTTAAGTGATTTAGTAGCCTATGTCTCACTTTCAAAAGTGGCTTAGTTAACTAAGAGCATAGGTCCTATGAGCCTTTGGTTCCTAAGGGAACGTCTGCTCTGTGATAAAAGAAAAAACTCGTAGCACTGAGTCTCAGAGCCCAAGGACAGCTGGCTCGGGCTGCAGTGCTAAAAATAGCAATGTAGACATTCGGACTCAGGCTCAGAGACCCTCTTCCCTTGCGGGGTCTCAGAGCCCAGGCTACAACCTGAACTTGAAGATCTATCCTGCAGTTTTATAGCCCTGCATCCCAAGTCTGCAAACTCAAGTCAGCTGACTTGGGCCAGCTGCTGCCCTTTTGTAAGTCTTTTCTCACAGTGCAGACCTGCCCTAACAGCACATCTGCACTTAAAATGCTGCATCCACGCAGTATTTTAAGTGTAGACATGCCTGTAAGATGTGCCATTGTAGCGCTTTAATGATGGCTCTCTAAGCTGACGGGAAAGAGCTGGAGTCAATGTACCTTAGGTCAAGTTACCACAGGGTCTGCACCACAGGAGGTCGACGGGAGACAATCTCCCGTCGACGTACTTTACTCTTCTCTTTGGGGGGTAGAGTACAGGGATTAACTGGAGAGCGATCTGCCATCGATTTGATGGGTCTTTACTAGATCCACTAAATCGACCACCGGTGGATCGATCTCAGGTGTCGACCCCCACTGTAGTCCTTCCAGTTTGCTTTCTGTAAAATGAGGATAATACTACTCACCTCAGTGATATGAAGATGAATCAGTTAATGTTTGTTCTGTTAATGAATGAATGTGTATTTAACAGTACTTTGAAGATGAAAATTGTGTAGCATTATTATTGTTAGTCTAATTCATTTTTATTAATATTCTAATAACTGTTGCTCCTATGTTTCTGCTTTGTCACACAGACAAACGGCATTTATTGTTTAGCAAAATATTTGTTTTCCACTGTGTGCCTCCTGTCTAAAGTATGTTGATGGAGTTAAGCCAGGTTCCTGTTTTTTAACCCAAGTATGTCTAGTTTTAGCTTTCAGATGCTGGCTGCATGTTGTTTGTGTGTGTGCATGTATGTGTAAAATTGTGTGTGTATATGTCTATATATAATATATATAAAAATCATGAGCAAATTATATCTCATTAAAGATGTTCCTCTCTTTCATGGGTGCTTATCTTTGTTACTGGAGGAGAATTTAGAGGCTGTTCCTGTAAACAAATCAGTTTCTGTTTAGTGTTAGTCCAGCACTGAGTCTCGTGTGCCCAAGTGGGACGGCATTCAGGAATAAGGATCCATCCACGCTCCTGAGTCTGGAGGATTGGACCTACAATCTGTAACCAGCGTGTAGTAAATCAGCAAAGTTTCAACATAAGGGCAACTGCACTTGGCAATTTCTCATCTGAAGACGTAACTAATATTACAGTGATGTTATTAGGCCCAATGTCCTACTGGGCCCTTTCCAGTTTGTGTAATTACATTTTCAGTTTTCCCTGCAATTTCAGTTGGAGACAGTATCTGTTTTCACACCCTGTCCTAAAGAGAACATGGTGTTGCCGTGCATTATTCAACAGCTGCTCCATCCTATGCCAGAGTGGATGAAGCAATTCCATGTGTACATTTATAAGGTCCTACTCTGCTTTGACTGTGACTCAGTAGCAATCAATGGTAAAACTATGTGGGTATCCAGTGTCATAATTTGGCTTGTAGTTGGAGTCTAATTCACATCCCTTACTTGCACTAAGTAGCATTCACTTGAGCAGTTTCGGTGACAGGATTGCAGAATCAGGCCCCTAAGGATACTTGGGAATTAAAGGGATTCTATAACTGTAAGGTATTATTATGATTACTACTCTGGAGAATGCAGAGATATTGAAGACGGCAAAATAAATTACAGAGTTAAATGTATAAGTAAACCAGGAAATGACTGATGTGTTTTTGCATAGTAATAACCTTCATAATCACTTCATTTGCACAGTTATTTTATCTCAAACTTTAGGCAGAATTCTGAAGCATAACTCAGTGGAGATTTTTGCTGTAATCTATAGAGTTTAATGAAAGCTAATTGGAGGACAAATTCTAATCTAATTAAAATGTGACCACATAAAGCAGAAAGGATAAATGAAGGGAAATGCTCTATGGGGCACAGTTTTCAAACAATGATTATTCTGAATTCTCAGTCAGATGAAGCTTTTGTACATGACGATCATGGATGTTGCCAGCAATAAAACAACCTTGAGATATTTTAAATGAAAGTTTTAATATATTTTATTTTAAAAGTGGACATTTAAATCACAGCTGTGTAAGGGCTTTAAAAAAGTGACGCACCTTCTCATCTAAAAACATAACAAGTAAGTTAGCTAAAGGTATACATTCCATCTAAGTTCTCATGATCAGCAGATGCAAATATTCGCAGTGTGCAGAAGAGTTATGAGCCCTAATGAGATTTCAATACTGAGCAAACAATAAAAATTTATGCATTGCATAGTTTTAGTGGCCTTTGGCTTCATGGTTAGTGTTACACCCTTTCAACAGCTTTGGTAATATAATATCCATCTGGTTTTGGAAGTAAGAAAAATTTTAGGGGTGAATTGAAATTTGAAAAATAATTTGATTGATTACTTTGTCAGGGTCCTGCATTTCCATGGTATAATTGCCCATAGTACTCGTAACCCTTGTGCAGATACATAAGTTCTAGTTATGGTCTGACACAAGCTTTGAAAGATTCAGGTGAAAGGTTTTCCAGATTTTGAGACAGACTATTTCCTGTTCTACACGTATCCAGAGCGCTCCCAAACAAACCCTCTAGCAAGAACATTCCTGTCACAGTCCGGTAAATGAGAAAGTTGAAAAGCTGCACTTTTGCTATGAACTGTCATGTGTTAGAATAAAAGAGGTTGAATACATACACAAAAAGAAACACACAATAGTCATTAAAATAAATGTAAGCAGTAGGGGATGGGGATACCCTAGAATCAGTGAATTAAACTGATACCATTTGAAAATAAGCTTGACCATCTCAAACTTCAGATCCTTTTTTGTTTTAGTTTTTAATAATTCAGAACCTTCAGCTTAATGGTTTCCTGCATTACACTGTATAATATTAAAAAGTTTGCAAGTTTGGGATTAATAACAGATTCTCTGCATACGTGTCACAGCACACATCTGCAGCAAATCTGCCAGCATATTTCTTATACTAGTTTTACTTTGGGGCCATAAAGTAATTCCTGTTTTGTGAATGAGAATAAACCTATTATGCACTAGGTTAGCAACACCCAGTTTCTACTCTTCAGGGGGAAAAAGCTGCTTATTTGGTATGACGTCTCAAATTTCAGTGCTCTGAAGTGAGTGATAGATTTGCTTGAGCAAGCTGTTGGAAATTGCCTTCACTATTTCTTAATTTTACTTATCCCAGAGAGTATTGACAAACTTCTGGGCAGCAGTAAACTGAGGGAACTTAATTATAAAGTGTAATGTTTTACTGCTAAATTCGTTAATGAGGCAACATGCAAAAACTGAAATATTTACCCATGTATTCTCTTAAAATAGTATAAAATGTTTTTGTTTTCAGTGGTGCAGTTTTGCAGCTCACAAAAGCCCTTTTTCCCATCCACAAATAGCTAGCTTGCTCTTTGCCCCAAGGGAATTGTGCATAGCTCAAGTAAAGTTTAAACAAAATAAGAGATCGTTTCCCAGTTTTAATTCAAACACTATGCATATACACTCTCCCTCTCTCAAAAGGAAGATCTAGAAGTGTTACACCAACCTGCCCTCTGAAAGTTCTATTGACCCAAAGTTTACTAAACAAATAAATGAGGAAAGCAACATCTGTTTCACATCCCTGGCACAATTTCTGCCCTTGAGGCATAGCGCCTGACTCAGTCTTGAGGTGGTGTAACTCCACTGAGTTACTGTTGATTTACAACGGTGTAACATTGAGCAGAATCAGGCCCATAAAATAGATTTAAAACATAATGTGAGACTTTGTGTGGTTATGTTCTTTGAGAGATAGGACCTGGTCCAAAGACCATTAACTTCAGTAGCCTCTGGATCAAACCTTCAGCCTCCGTGAGCTATTTACATTTTTTCTTATTAGTTTAGTATACATGCTTTTTTTTCCCTTGGAATATTATTTTTCATAAAGTTACATTTCTCTGTCACTGTCCAATAGGTTTTTGTTGTGTATGACAGCTTTCGCAGAAACTGGCTCTAAAACAAAGTTTTGCAATTAAACTCTGCATTTAGATCTAGTGATGAAAAGTGCTGTAAAAGAACTAGGTAGTATTATTATTTATTAAATGAAATAAAATAATAGCGAAAAGAGAGAGAAACTAAAAGGGAGAAAAGATGTTGTTAGAGTGTGATTTGAAAAGAGTCAAGGAAGTAGTAAGCTACTGCAAGGCTTTTCCAAAAGGCAGAAGCTGCACAGAAGAAGACTCTTGCACCAGAAAGTGACATGTTTGTGTGAAGTGAGAGACAGAGACAGAATTGGCCCATTTCAACCCTGGCATAACTTAATTTACTTCAATGGAGTTGCATTAGATTTAATTATATGTTTATTTGTGATATTTTATTCAACCACTAGATGTCTCTGTGTGCTATATATAGTTCCAGAGAGGAAGAAGCCCCTGGTAAACAAGGCAGACAAAACTGGAACTTAAACTGTGTGGAAATCTGTTCCTTTTATTTCTGTAGTTGTAGCTGTGTTCTTTAATAAGCAGCTATTGTTTAAAGAGAACTCTGATTCCATACATTGTGATATCAGAGAAAAGCCTACAGAGATTAAATGGTTCCTGACTTCTAAAAAAAAATGCCCATTTGTTCCTTTACACCTGCTTAGGACAGACTGTGATATCATATGTCATTAAACTAGAGCCAAAGTATATTCATCATTGCTAGATGGGTACATCAGGCAGTCACTGGAATTTGAAATGGGTACCTCTTTCATTGTTTTCAGCATAGAAGTAATGCACAAAATATAATACCACTACAAGTGATCTTTTTAAATTAAGTGACTGTTGACGATTTAGTGTTTAATTCTCTCCTCATAACCCAGCACACAGCGCTGTATGTCCAGGAAAGCTAGCAGCTGTACCTGCACAAGCACAATAACTGATTTACCAGCATTGCAAAAGACTGGGTATCAGATGTCAAGTTTAGTGGATTTTTTTTTTTAAACAATCAGCTGAGGAGTGGGCCTGGGTGCAGAAATCTATTTCACGATGCTGTTTATCAGTCAGTCCTCTGACTGACCTAGGTAGCTGCACCTGTGACCAGTTTTTTGTAGAGATCTCTGAAGAAAAATGCAAAAGTAATCAGCACATGTTTGCCTTTCATTTATCTCTGTCATCTGGGAATAAGATACAGATAGTATCAGGAGCAATGAAAAATACATTCTGATATTATTTTCAGCTTTTTGTCTAGACAGAGAGGAGCAACCACTTGTATCTCTGGAACACATACCAAAATAAAAAAAAGCCTACATTCTAGGCTGAAGGCCAGAGGGGGTAGTAAGCTGTCTATATTTAAAAAAAAATAAAAACCACCAGCTACTCATCAGGTGATCGGAGACTGTGGTTGTAAAAATGTGCTGCAGGCAGAAGTTCTGAAAAATCCCAGAAAGTGTTGAAAACATCTCTAAACAAGGTATTTTTCTCTTGCACCTTTCTTGCTAAAGGTCCCAATTGCTGCCAAGAAAAGTAGTGAGAATGTTAGCTGCCAAATAAAAAATTTATGACAGTGTTTGGCAAAGGACTGTATCGCTGCTTGTTTTATACATTTCCACAAGGCTCTTGCGGGGCTGTTGGACACATACAACTCACTGATCACTGTGCTTTATCTGTTCTGCAATAAAGAGGAGTAAACTCAAATGAAGTAGTATTAAACAATGAGACTTTTTTTTTCATTGAATAACCCTCTATAAATGTTTACTATGGCAAGAATATAATATAATACAACATTCCCCATAGAAAAATGTTTTTTAAATCCTTTATCTGACCATTACTTGTTAGTTGAGTACTCTTTCAATTAAAAATCTCTTGCTTTTGCAATTGTGCTTGTTATACATTGGTGTCTGGGCCAATAAACTGCCTGTTAAAACATAAAGGGGCCCATTCACTAAAGCTTGTGCGTGCCATTTATGTTTGAAAAACAGGAGAAAGAATATACTGGAATTTCATTGCTCACCAATATCAATTAGGGTTTCAGACTGTGTCATTAAATTAATGTTGTGGGAGAAAAATATTTCAGTGTATTCAGTGGAAAAAAATATTTTTAATTAGGGCTGTCAAGTGATTAATCGCACGATTAAAAAATTTAATAGCAGTTAATTGCACTGTGAAACAATAATAGAATGCCATTTATTTAAATTTTTTGGATGTTTTCTACTTTTTCAAATGTACTGATTTCATTTATAACACAGAATACAAAGTGTACAGTGCTGACTTTATATTTATTTTTTATTTAAAATATTTGCTCTGTAAAAAACAAAATAGTATTTTTTCAGTTCATCTAATACAAGTACTGTGGTGCAATTTCTTTATCATAAAAGTTGAACTTACAAATGTAGTGTTATGTACAAAAAAAACAGCATTCAAAAACAAAACTAATATAAAACTTTAGAGCCTATAAGTCCACTCTGTCCTACTTCTTGTTCAGCCAATCGCTCAGACAAACACGTTTGGTTACAATTTGCAGGAGGTAATGCTGCCTGTTTCTTGTCTACAATGTCACCTCAAAGTGAAAACGTGTTCGCATGGCACTGTTGTAGCCGACACCTCAAGATATTTATGTGCCAGATGCTGTAAAGATTCATATGTCCTTTCATGCTTCAACCACCATTCCAGAGGACATGCAAGCAGGGCCGACTCTAGGCACCAGCGCTCCAAGCATGAGGTTGGGGCGGCGCTTTCCAAGTGGCAGCACTCCGGGTCCTTTTTTTGCTTGTGGCGCAAAAAGCCAGGAGCTGGCCCTGAGTGGAGGTGAGCTGTGGCACTAGGGGGCGCGGGAAGGGCCGCAGGAAGTAACCTGGGGGGGGGGGGACAGAGAAACCGCTCCCCCCCCCCAGCTCACCTCCGCTTCCTTCCCCAAGCAGCGGCAGCATGCTCAGGGGAGCAGGTGGAGTGGAGGTGAGCTGTGGCTGTGGGGGGCGTGGGGAGGGCTGCAGAAAGTAACCCTGGGGGGGCAGAGGAACTGCTCCCCCCCCAGATCACCTCCACCTCCTCCCCCAAGCGTGCCACTGCTCTGCTTCTCCCCCCTCCCTCCCAGGCAACCCTGGGAACAGAGGGAGGGGTAGGAGAGGAAATGCGGTGCGCTCGGAGGAGGAGGCGGGGCCAGGGATTTGGGGAAGGGTTTGGAATGGGATGGGGACGGGGCAGAGTTGGGGCGAGGCCAGGAGGGGCACAGGAAAATTTTTTTGCTTGGGGAGGCAAAAAACTTGGAGCCGGCCCTGCATGCATCAGTGCTGATGATGGGTTCTGCTTGATAAAAATCCAAAGCAGAGTAGACCCACACATGTTCATTTTCATCATCTGAGTCAGATGCCGCCAGAAGAAGGTTGATTTCCTTTTTTCGTGATTTGGGTTCTGTAGTTTCCGCATTGGAGTGTTGCTCTTTTAAGATTTCTGAAATCATGCTCCAGATCTCGTCCCTCTTAGATTCTGAATGATACTTCAGATACTTAAACCCTTGGGTGGAGTGCTGTAACTGTTTTTAGAAATCTCACACTGGTACCTTCTTTGCATTTTGTCAAATCTGCAGTGACAAATGTTCTTTAAAAGAACGTGTTGGGTCATCATCTGAGACTGCTATAACATGAAATATATGGGAGAATGCAGGTAAAACAGAACAAGAGACATACAATTCTTCCCCAAGGAGTTCAGTCACAAATTTAATTAACAAATTATTTTTTTTAATGGTCATCATCAGCATGGAAGCATATCCTCTGGAATGGTGGCCAAAGCATGAAGGTACATACGAATGTTTAGCATATTTAGAGCGTAAATACCTTGCATCACTGGCTACAAAAGTGCGTGTGAACGTCTATTCTCACTTTCAGGTTTCATTGTAAATAAGAAGCAGGGAGCAGTATCTCCTGTAAATGTAAACAAACTTGTTTGTCTTACCGATTGGCTGAACAAGAAGTAGGACTGAGTAGACCTATAGGCTCTAAAATTTTACTTAGGGCTTGTCTACATCAGAAAGTTGCAGCGCTGGTGAGGGAGTTACAGCGCTGCAACTTAGGAAGTGTACACATCTGCAGGGCACCACCAGCGCTGCAACTCCCTGTTTGCAGCGCTGGCCGTACTCCCGTTTTGTCTCGGGTGTAGAGGATCCAGCGCTGGTGATCCAGCGCTGGTAATCAAATATAGACACTTACCAGCGCTTTTCTTGACCTCCGTGGAATAAGCAGGTATCCCAGCATACCTGAGGAAGCCTCTGGTAATCAAGCAGGTCTCCTTCCCCGGTTTGCTCTCGCGTTCCCCGAACCCCGAGCAAGCAGGTCTCCTTCCCTGCGGTTTGCAGGGTGGTTCCGGGAACGCGAGAGCAAACCGGGAAAGGAGACCAGCTTCGCCGCGGTTTGCTCTCGCGTTCCCCGAACCCCGAGCAAGCAGGTCTCCTTCCCTGCGGTTTGCAGGGTGGTTCCGGGAACGCGAGAGCAAACCGGGAAAGGAGACCAGCTTCGCCGCGGTTTGCTCTCGCGTTCCCCGAACCCCGAGCAAGCAGGTCTCCTTCCCTGCGGTTTGCAGGGTGGTTCGGGGAACGCGAGAGCAAACCGCTGCGAAGCTGGTCTCCTTCCCCGGTTTGCTCTCGCGTTCCCCGAACCCCGAGCAAGCAGGTCTCCTTCCCTGAGGTTTGCTGGGTGGTTCCAGGAACGCGAGAGCAAACCGGGAAAGGAGACCAGCTTCGCCGCGGTTTGCTCTCGCGTTCCCCGAACCCCGAGCAAGCAGGTCTCCTTCCCTGAGGTTTGCTGGGTGGTTCCGGGAACGCGAGAGCAAACCGGGAAAGGAGACCAGCTTCGCCGCGGTTTGCTCTCGCGTTTCCCGGAACCACCCTGCAAACCGCAGGGAAGGAGACCTGCTTGCTCGGGGGTTCGGGGAACGAGAGAGCAAACCGGGAAAGGAGACCAGCTTCGCCGCGGTTTGCTCTCGCGTTCCCCGAACCCCGAGCAAGCAGGTCTCCTTCCCTGCGGTTTGCAGGGTGGTTCGGGGAACGCGAGAGCAAACCGCTGCGAAGCTGGTCTCCTTCCCCGGTTTGCTCTCGCGTTCCCCGAACCCCGAGCAAGCAGGTCTCCTTCCCTGAGGTTTGCTGGGTGGTTCCAGGAACGCGAGAGCAAACCGGGAAAGGAGACCAGCTTCGCCGCGGTTTGCTCTCGCGTTCCCCGAACCCCGAGCAAGCAGGTCTCCTTCCCTGAGGTTTGCTGGGTGGTTCCGGGAACGCGAGAGCAAACCGGGAAAGGAGACCAGCTTCGCCGCGGTTTGCTCTCGCGTTTCCCGGAACCACCCTGCAAACCGCAGGGAAGGAGACCTGCTTGCTCGGGGGTTCGGGGAACGAGAGAGCAAACCGGGAAAGGAGACCAGCTTCGCCGCGGTTTGCTCTCGCGTTCCCCGAACCTCCCTTGAAGCCGCCCAACAGCGCTGCAGTGTGGCCACATCTAACACCACTTGCAGCGCTGGTTGCTGTAAGTGTGGCCACTCTGCAGCGCTGGCCCTATACAGCTGTACTAATACAGCTGTAACAACCAGCGCTGCAAAATTTTAGATGTAGACATGGCCTTAGTTTTGTTCTTGAGTGCAGTTATCTAACAAAAAAAAATCTACATTTGTAAGTTACACTTTCAAGATAAAGAGATTTCACTACAGCACTTGTATGAGGTGAATTGAAATATACTATTTCTTTTGTTTATCATTTTTACAGTGCAAATATTTGTAATAAAAATAATATAAAGTGAGCACTGTACAGTTTGTATTCGGTGTCGTAATAGAAATCAATATATTTGAAAATGTAGAAAAACATCCAAAAATGTTTAATACATTTCAGTTGATATTCTATTGTGGTATTCAATTGGTATTCTATTAACAGTGTGGTTAATTTTTTTGAGTTAATTGTGCGAGTTAACTGTGTTTAATCGACAGCCCTATTTTTAATACAACGTTAGCCCATTGACAGTAATATTAAGTTGGCTGATGGTGAAGTAAAACCCTTAAAAAAGTACTTTGCCTGTCTGAAGAAACAAAATTATCTGTCTCTGTATTTTCAAAACAGTTATCAGATTATGTTCCCAACTGATAATTAGTGCTGCTAAACACAGATCTTGTCATTCACAGATCTTGTCATTCTGTTGTCTCAAAACTATAGATCGTTTATGCTTACTCATTACCATGTATTTATGGGGGCATGAGGCTTGGAACACAAGGGCTGCTCTTTTCATGTGAACAATAGGTGGCAATACACCACAGCGGGTGGGGCCAAGATCTCTCCTGCAGCCCATGCAGGTAAAGTAGGCTGCCCCCTTTGAATGGATCGGGCAGTGGTCACACTGCCTTTTGTGCTCCTGGAGCTCCCCCTGGGGCAGCACAGTTCCACACCACACTCACACAGACCCGTGTCTGCAAGGCACAGTAGAGCCTCATACCATAGCTATTCAATAGCAGCCAACAGTACTACAAATGCTATGTGCCTATATGCTTATATACTTCATGGTGTTTGATATAAAGTACTAAAGACAGCCCCACATTAAGAGGATTATTTCAGACAGCATTAGGAGTTAATTTACAGAAGATTAGCTCTAAATCAGGCAGATCTCATAAGCAAATTATCATCCATATGAGAGATTCAGAGTCAAAATATGTGCATGTGTGGTAAGGAATGGGGGTTAGCATCTCCTAGAACACTGGTCGAGTAGATTCTTTGTCAGTTTCCTTCCGTAAGGTGTTACATTTTGAATAGAGAATATGTACACTCTGTTTATTTCTCTATACACACTCCTTATTGATGCTGCTTATTGACAGGGTAACAGTTCAACTCCATGTACCTCTCATCTGATTAATATTATATACTTGGTGCTGTCCTTCCACTGAGTGGTGTTTTGTTTGACCCTAGAAATGATGTCTCCATGGTGTGTGATCATTTTAAATCAGTAATAGACATCTTGACTTCAGTGTGACATACTTAATCCTTAATTTTTTTCTGTTAAAATCACTTTCATTTTAATGCCAAACTCATAAAAATGGAGTGAATAAAATGGCAGATATTAGAACTGAGATTACAGTTGCTTAAAAAAAAGCTTCCATAATGTTTAAGCTTATACATTTCAAATTTGTTTTTTATCTGCAACAGGGATGATTATTTTGTACTCACAAGCTTCAGGCTGCAGTCCAGCAGGCATGAGCAACAAACCAATCCCAGTCTGTTTACTTACCCACCCAGTTTCCAAAACACTTGTATAATTAGTTGAAGAGATTGTAAAATGGTCTGGACCACGCACCTAAATCTGCTTTTTGAGTTGCACTAGAGATTCTGAAAGTTTTCAAGTTTCAGGAATGGGTTGCTCCAACTTCTGAAATGTGTGTATTTTACTCTCTGAAAGGCACTCAACTGATTAGTCTTCAGTGTGACCCTGAACATGTTTTTTTAATGGGGAAGGAAGTCTGGATAGAGTTCTGCATTTTATTCCTTTCCTGATGGACCAAATACCTTCAGGCAGGGTTGGCCTGAGGTCATAAATGCCTCCTTGTGAACACTGAAAAAGGAACCTTCACACCCTCCAGAAGATCATGAAAACTGTGGAAAAGCCCAGTTTCTGTTTAGGGTCCCTCTGATTGCAAGATCTGCAGGTGCTCTTGAACTTTGACTTCATCTGCTGTGGTTTCATGAAGTGTATGGGCACCTGGTATGGTTATTAAACTGAGGTGTCTGAGATCATAACAAAGTAGAGGCTTTTCTACTCCCCTAATAGAAATGCTGTAACGTGCTGAAAAGAAAACACTCTAATAGTGGTGAGTATCTCCTGTCAATTAATTTGATAGTTCTCTATCAGGTAAACCATTTGTGAATACATCGATCCTTTTTATTTTTCACTGTTCTGTCTTAGCTATTCCCAGGATTTCTCTGAACCAGTTGAGCAAAAATTGATTTTTATTTGTTCCACTGGCCTTGTGGAAAATTAGCTTATGTACTGGTTTTTATAGGGAGACTCAAAGCACAGCACAGGTTGAAAAATAAGCCTATAGCAGTCAGAATTGTTGTCTGAAATGTCTTCAGACTGGAAGGCTGAATTCATTGCACAGAACAAGTCCTAGCAATGTGGAGGTGCGCAGTCCTGCTCATTATCACTGGAAAAGGGAAAACTAAAAAGCACAGTAAAAAAATTAAATTTTAATAATGCTAGTGATATTTTCTAAATCCTTCCTGACAGAAAGATTCTCATTATTTTTATCTGTCTCAGAATAGGCTCTTTTAATGCCATCTCACAAATGGCCTTAGCCATGATTGTTTGCTTTTAAAGCATTTGGGGAAAAAATGAATATATGCTTTTCTATCATTCAAGAAGTGCCATGAAGTGGTAACATTTTGGATAGCACATTTTCAGGAACAATTGCTGAGATGCCTTCAGGTTTTTACAAAAGAGGTCAACATTATTAAGACAATTGTAGTCAACTTTCCATACGAAAAGACACCCAGTCAAATGTAGTGTGAAAAGGGGGAAATACTATAAACCAAGTAATGCCCAATCTCCAATTTAATCACATCGAAAAGGTATAGATTAAAATTGAATCAAGTCAAAGGATATTACATATTTTCTTTCTTCCACTTAATATATATTTCTAGAGTAATCTTAATGGTTCTCGACTCTGATATAGTACAAGTTTTCTCTTTTTTAAAACAAATGCATTTTTATTTTCTTGAATATGCATGGAATGTAAATGAAACCACACTTATAACAATAACCAGTACACAATCAAATATGTTCTTGTCAGGTTTTTTAGCTGCAAACAAGCTCCTGCTAGAGTAACAATTGCTTTAGCTGTATGTGTTTTTGTTCGTTAACTGTTTGGAAACCATGTTTATATATTCCCAGCAGTCTAGAACAGTGGTTCTCAAACTAGGGCCGCCAGTTGTTCAGGGAAAGCCCCTGGCCAGCCAGGCCAGTTTGTTTACCTGCTGCGTCTGCAGGTTCGGCCAATCGTGGCTCCCACTGGCTGCGGTTCGCCGCTCCAGGTCAATGGGGGCTGCAGGAAGGGTGTCCAGGACATCCCTCGACCCAGGCTGCTTCCTGCAGCCCCCATTTGCCTGGAGCGGTGAACTGCGACCAGTGGGAGCCGCGATCGGCGGAACCTGCGGACGCGGCAGGTAAACAAACTGGCCTTGCCCACCAGGGGCTTTCCTTGAACAAGCAGTGGCCCTAGTTTGAGAACCACTGGTCTAGAAAATGCCACTGTTCTAAAGGCTAAGATCCATATTAGAGCTATTTCTAAGGTTCCTATCAAGATATCACCTAAGAACCGTGGTAGTGTAGCTTGCAGGCACACTTTTGACATGCTCTTGTTGGCACTTTGCCATACTGGCTTATGAGAAAGAATGTGTGAGACTAGAGGATATATACTTTTAAATGGAGGGGTGCACTCAACAGTTTTAATAGCATGTCCTTACAGTCAGCTACTCAAAACCCATCTTTCTGAGAGAACTTTTTCAGAGTCACGTCTCCCCCAAATTCTCTTGCATTAGTTCTTATGGCTTGCCAAGGCCATGCCAGCTCTAACAATCTTACCACTGAGGAACTGGTTCCATGGCTTTTTCTCCCAGACACCAGCTGGTATGTGTGACCTTAATGCATGGCTATTGTGCAGTACGAGAGAGGGGGGGCCCTCTTTCATTTGAGTTAATTTGATTTCATTTGCGTCATGGCCTGAAATTGTTCAAAGACAGTTTCCTTGGATTTAACATGTCTTTGTTGATGGTAGTTTCGTGTTCTGAATTTTTAATCTGTGAAAGGTGATAAAGATGACCTAAACTGGGGGCTAGGGAGAAGAAAGTGGCTTGAGGGATTAATGGGATGCTGATCACTTCACCATCAGGTTGCCATGTTTCATAGAGTCTTCCCTAGCAGTGGCCAGAAGACAGGTTGTTCCCTTCTGAGGACTGTATGGTCTGTGTGAAATGAGTCAATCTCACTTCAGTTCCAGATTACCCCTGCCCAGAAAGCGCGGTTGCCACCACCATCCTGTTGACAGAAATATGCTATTTTGTTAATGATCTCAGCGTGGAGTGAATGGACATGGAAACAATAGGGGTGAAGCACGTTGGTGGAATAGTGCAAAGCATGTACTGTCTCAGTCCATTCAGTATGTGTTGAACAGAGGAAGAGTATTCTCTATTCTAACTTCTTTAACTGGATTTGCTTGTCTACAGGGGAATATTTTACCACGTCACACTGATGCCATATAATCCTCTGTGTGGGCACTCTTATTTTGGTATAAGAGTGGCTTTTTTCAGTTTAGTTTAAACCCTTTCCCTGGGGGATACAATCTGAATTGAAAAATGCACTCATGCCAGAATAAAAGTATCTACATAGGGGCTTATACCCATATTACTGTATCAGATTAAATTCCCACTTTAGCAAACACTAGTATCACTTTCCCATTTGGACATGCCTACAGTTTTTGAGTACTCAGAACCTCTGATGTGCACATGAATATTGTGTACTTGAAGTCTTAGTGTCTGATCTGCATGCCTAAATGTTTGGATGCAGGAAGCAATAGCTATGAATCACCTATGATTAGGTACCCAAAAATGTAATGGCAATGTAGCCATATAAAATGTGTTCCAATATATGAAGAGGGGATCCGTCCATCCAGAAAACATATAGAAGGCATGACCAGTAAAATCTTAAATGCATGAATTATCATGAAATGCTCTGAGATAGTGGCCCATAATTATATGCCCTGAGTTTGTCATCAATCTATCTGTTCTTGAGGATACTATTTTTCAAGCCTCTTCTTTCAAGATACAGCCCTATGTTGTAATGAATGTGTGCTAGCTGATCCCCAAAGCTGTTTATATTTTGTTTTTACTTGTAGCAGTGTCAGAGATGAGCTTCTGCTGAAACTCTTTTGTGATGTTTGTTTTGTAGTCTTCATTATTTCAGGTTAGGCACACACCATTCTTTATGTACCCAGAGTCTTCACTCACTCATTTGTGTTCCATATTTTGTAATCCGTTACCCATGATTGCTAATTTTCATGACAATTGTTATTGTACTATCAGTGCTTAGTGGCAAGGCATCATTAATCAGGCACTAAGGCATGTGCAAGACATCAGGCTGAACCCATATAGATGTCGTGCACTCCGCTGCTAATGAATCCCGTTTTATAAAAAGGTTTAAACACAGTTGGCATCCTTAATGCAAGGTTTGCAATAGCTTATTCTGGAGCTGCTTCGTGTTTATACAGAGCGAATCTGTATAAACATTGTGTGTGTGTTTGTGTAGCTATATAGAGGAGAGAATTTTTTTTTTAAATGTATAAAGCAATACAATCTTTGTTGTGGTGGGAGCATGTTGTACTGATGTGCAGAAGGCGGCAGTGTTTGGAAATGGATGGTAGGGCTTGTTCACCAGACCAGTGGATATTGGGTGCATCTCAGAGGTGATCCTCTCAACCTCTAGGATGGAAAGCTGACTATGTCATTCATCAACTCACAGACCAAAGTTGCCTCTGGCTCCAAAGGGAGCCTCCAGGAGACTTTTTGCTCAGAGGTTAGGCATTGTGACCAAACGCAGGGAAAGGGTCAGGCCTTTCAAAACAGAGTAGTCGGAAACTTGGCAGAAGTGGGCACACTGTTAAGTGTAAATATTTTAGCTTGGTTTGTACAGCACGATGTTCCTACCTTCCTGTAAACATCCCCCAACAATTTACTGTCCCATTAAACTGAAGCTGATAATTTCTCTGTCATTTCAAACCCAAATATTAGGAACTGATTGCACTTCCACTTGATGGGACGTTTGTTTCACAAAAAGTGGCGTCACTGCACGTACCACATGTTCTTATAGTTTCAAGTATGACTGGGGGAGGGATAGCTCAGTGGTTTGAGCATTGGCCTGCTAAATCCAGGGTCATGAGTTCAATCCTTGAGGGGGCCATTTAGGTATCTAGGGCAAAAATCTGTCTGGGGATTGGTCCTGCTTTGAGCAGAGGGTTGGATGCCATGACTATCTGAGGTCTCTTCCAGCCCTGATATTCTATGAAACAACAGAAGTTAGCTACTCACTCACTCAAATATGCAGATCTATAGCAATGGATTCAGCCCATGAGCTATATCAAGTAAATGGTTAATTCATCTAGTATAACAGCACTGTGATTCATAATGTAAACTTGAGGAATCCTTGATGTTTCAGTCACACATTCCTCTTAATTTGGCCATGCATTCTTTTAAAACTACAGTGCGCTAACTTAATAAAATGCAGCATGCAAATGCACAAGTTTTTGCCTTCAGGCATTTTAGGCATGGATGTTTCACTGGGTGTCTTCTTTCAAGTGTATGTTCTTTCTTAAATTATTTACCCTGTAAACATGCTTTGCATTTTCAAAGAAGGCTCTGGGCGCCTCATTCAGTAGATTTAGTTGCGTGTAAGGTAATAGAGATAAAAGTTAGCATATCAGTTTTGCGATGCTAACTTATTAGCCTTTTGGTTTTTTGCAGCAGATGTTGAGCCCCATTTTTCCCCCTTCAGTAGTATCGTTCCCTCCCCCACTTTAAATTCCTTGCTGTGTTGCCTACAGCAATACCCACTGGCAGTGTCTGGCTGTGACAGTACAATAGGCGCCTCTACAGATGGGTCCTGCCAATGCCAACCATTGTTCTGCTACTGTGAGCTGGCATGACTACGTGGTATCACTCAATCCCCCCTTTCCACTTGATTTTTTCTTTACTCTGAAGGACTGCCCTTGCCTATTGACTCTGAAACGTGCTGCCGCCCAGAAGTTGTGTTCTCAGTCTGAGCCGCAATGACCGGAATCAGACTTCAGCATGTTCCCTGTTCTCTAACCCCTTTGCAGTGTTGTCCTGCTGCTGCAACACCTCTTCATCCATTTTCTTTGCAGCCCTGTCCTCCTGGTACTCTGCGTTTGGTTTAATTTTACTCATGCATTTGAAAGTAAAACAGTAGAACCTGGCATTAAAATATATATATATATATATATACTCTTTAACTGTAGACTTGGCTAGTAAAACTATATAATGCTTCAGTGGAGGAGTCTTTTGATAACATCCATCCTATTTTATGATTAAATTGTTCCTTTTAACTTTTTTTTTTCCTGCACTGGGCAGACTAATTCAGATTCCTAGAAATTGAACTTTGATATGTATTTCCTGGACTCACACTTAAGCTGAACCTTTAATTAGCAGATTGATACAGGTGGCTGCATGTATAGCTCAGTGTCCTTGTGAGGAGGATTTTAGAGATGTGGGTGCAGATTAGGTAATCTTGCAATCAGGTGTGCAGCTGGAGAATTAGAAATAAGACTTTTGGAAGGATCATTTTATTTTATAATGTTTCAGCCTGAAATGATGAAACACAATTAACTAGGCCAGATACAAGTAGATGATTTAAGCATTCAGTATGTTATGTATGCATTTGCCTAACTATGCGTTAGATTAAGCAAGTTTCACCCCCAGTTAATCCTTTGTAAATTAGCATTATGGATGCCTTGGAGCCCTCATCCCACAAATAAAATGGTTGTCAACCCAGCTGTACTGGATATTACTTAAGGCGGAATTTTTTAAGAGTTTTCATGCTTTTAATCTATTTCACTGCTGAGTTTCAATTTTGCTGCGTTTCTTTTCAAGACTGATGAGGGTGACTGAGTAAATACATATTCTGGTTTTCATGCATCCACTTGGGTAAATCGTCTGTTATCAGGTGTTTTGGAGAGAATGTCACACCACCATAAAGGGAAGCCCTGCGTTCAGGTGTTTCATTGAACTGCAAACCAGCGAGAACCAAAAGCCCTTAATTAGCTTTATTTTGTTAGACTGCTACATTTTTTTTTGAGTGAGAATTCCTCCCGCCCCCCCCCACCTCATCACCCCTTTGACAGAGTAAATATTGCCTGTTAAGTTTGAATTAGCTGTCATTGCAAAAGAATTAATGCTGTGGTTGAGCCTTTCTAGTGAGGAAGGGAAAAATAAACGAGACAGATCTTAGTTCAGCTTGAAGTGATAAATGAGGACAAAGCAGGCCATTCATCTCCTGCTAGGAAAGTGGACACAAGCACTAAAGCAGTTTTGCGGAAGATGTGTCAGCAAATGTGATCATTTTGTAACCTGTCAGGAGGATAGAGAGCTAGTCCTTTTAGAGTGTCACAGGGGAGTGTGTTTGTCTGATGTGACAGTTTTCATCCATCCATTTGCTTTTTTTTTTTTTTTTTTTTTAAGTGGGAGTGAGTAAGGAGGGAGCTGAAGTTGATTAAACTTGCATCCTTATATATTTATACTTTACTTTATGTGTATCCACTCAGGCTCGAACAAAAACCATTTAGCAAGGAAAACTCCGCTCCACTCTCTGGACTCTCCTCTTACCAAGTACATTAAATACTCTTACTTTAACAAACTGCATTGCCACCTCCTTTCAAATTTGGGAACTAGCCTGAGTTTAACATATCACAAAGCATGCTGTACTCTTCTTAGTGCATGTTTGTTCTTTGGTTGGTTGGACTCTTGTTTTCTTTTTGCAGTTGGCCCAGCAAAAGAAACTAAAATGAACAGGGTGGTTAGGGTTTTCACCCCTTTTGCTATTTAGATCCGATTCCGATGATGTGTTACATCTAAGTATGTTTTGCAAAAGTTCCCGCTGCATGAAGGGCTTCTGGAAATATTGTGCTGCTGTGGAAAGGGGAGACGATGATATGAAATATTTAAAATCCAAGCCTTATGCCAGATGGATCCAAATTATAGTTTCCATCGTTAAACCTACATATGAATATATGTATATTTGTGTGTGTGTATATGTATATTTGTGTGTGTGTATATGTATGTGTGTGTGTGTGTGTATATGTATGTGTGTGTGTGTGTGTATATAAATTGAGCGGTTAATTTCAAGGAGAATCTGAAGTGATGCAATTTCTGTTTTTACAAGAGGGGTTGTTCCCAACAAATGGTTGAATGATATTAGGTGTTTGTTCTTTTGGCATCTTTTTTATTATTACTGATTTCCATCTTTTTACTACATGGTAAATGTAACATTTGCCTATTACCGTAAGTGAATGTATGCTGCAGAGACAAATGAGGCTTTTATAACATAAGCTTCACAGTTTGACGCTTGCTTCTTTATATCATCCTTTTCTTCAAAACTATCTTTTATTCTTTTCCCTTGGTATTTTGGTACAAGTAAGTACCTCACTGAGATGTGTTTCCTTGGAATCTTGTACCTTAATGGCAAAATCCCCTGAAAATTAGCAAATTGTTCAGGAAACAAGAGAGAGAGAAAAAGAAACATCACAAAGGTTACATACTGGTTTAAGAGTCATCAGAGTATTTTTTATTACAGACCACCCTGCCCTGCTTGGATTATATCACGATTTATTATTTAATTGTTTAAACAAGTTAAAAGTGAATTGTAACATGCTGTGTGATCTGATTATTAATTTGTTAAGATTAAGAATTGGTTCTAACAGCTGCATCAGGAAATACTTCAAAATCTTAGAACTTGAGAGAGAATAATAAAAGCAGTCCAGAATATGCAGTAGTCTTTATAGGTGCTTAGCTGAAGTTGTGGGCAAATCTTTTATCTCCAAGAAACAGGTCTGAGGCAGGTCCACCTTTTTATTGTTTTACAAATATTCTGCCATTTTATATATTTTTTCTTTTTCTTTTCTGTTTTTTTCAGGATCATCCAAAACCGGATTTTGATAGTTATCTTGGCAATCATCATCTTCTTCACCATCCTGATGGCTATTTATTTTTCTGTCAAGAAACACTGATATCTTGGTTCTTCACTAAACAGCAACAAACTGCTTGTTCTGAGTAATTAAGACAAAGTGGTCGCATGAATCACTCTCTCGCACTGACAGAATCTCCCTGTCTTTGCCACTATTCAACTCAGGTGCAAGTAGCGTAAAAATGTCTTGTATTATTGACTGCATGTGGATTTCATTTTTTCCTTGTTTTTTCCCCTTAAAATGAATGTTTTTGGAATCTTCATATATGGGTTTTTATATAAAAAAACATAACTAAGAAGAATTAATGTGTGTCAGATTCCACACCAGGTTATTCATTTGTAAGTTACAAGAGTTGGGGGGTGGAGGGTGAAGTGTCTCCACCCTTTTCTTCTGTTATGTTGGGTGTATAACTATCTAGCAGTATCTGATCTTCTGTGACATCAAAGAATATGAGTAAAGCAGAGACCAAATGATATAGAATGTGAACCTGTCCCATGTGAGCCATTCCTGTTCATAAGTGTCCATAATAAATGTTAAGTAGTTAATTTTAAAAAAGACATCTCCTCGTGTCAGAGGGTCTTTAATACCTGATGTGAAACTACGATATTTGGCACAATTTTGCCCGGAAACTTCCTTTATTATTAGAAACATTCCCATTTTCACCAAGTCCCAGCTATGATATGTGCATTACTTGCCCATTGTTTAATAGTGACCATGGTACATAGTACTGAGTCAGCTTTGCATCATTCCAATGCTAAGATATATTCTGGTAAAAAAAACAACCAGTGGTCTATTTTAAAGATGTGTAAAAATACTTATCTGTTATTTTCCAACTGCAAAGAGATCCTAGATCAATATTTCAGTAACAAATACAATTGGATTACATTAAATGCAAACAAAATTAAGGATTTTAAGAATGAGTATGAAAATGAGTTCATGTGCAGAAAACATTTTTAATGAATTGAATGCAAACTTATCACTGACTTTTTAAAAAGAACGTTTGAAAATGTTAATTTATACTAACAAATGTTCACTGATATATTGTATAAAAGCTTGATCTAATAGGAGATTAGTGTGTAAATGGGATCTGTTTTTCTGTCCTGTTGGCTGTGTATCTTCTGCAGAGGCATCTAGTTCATTTTGTTTATAAACGTGTCTAGCAAAGGTAGTTTCCTGGTAATGCAGTAAAAGATTTTGCATAATCATTTCTTAACTCATTATATGTAATCCATTACAAAGCTTATGAATCTAAAGAGTTTGTGAGCCCTTGAACCTAAGCCATAAAATATTTTAGGAGGAGATTTTCAAAGGAACAAAGGGAAGTTAGGTACCCAACCCCTTTGGAAGTTAATGGGAGTAAAGTTCCTAACTTCCTTTTGTGTCTTTGGAAACTCAGAGATTCTGCCTTTGGACACATCTGTGAAGACGCCATGGATTCCCATGTTATCCGTGCTAAAAGAGCTGAGAGCAGAATTTGGCCCTAAACATGTTGACTGTCTTTTCTACATAGAAACAAATAACTTGGTTAAAATGTCTTTGATTTTACCAACAGAAAGCACAGTAATGAAATGAATGATAGAAAGATTCACCAGAGAAATACTTACTGAACAGATGAAGGCATGCATGTATTCAAATAAATCATTTAGTGCTGTGTGAGTAGAACTTCAGCCTTTATCTTCCAGTAATGGTGTGGAACTAAGTTCGTGTGACGTAGGACATGGACAGGGAGCAAAGGGGAAAACTTTCCAGCATTAATGGATATTTATTCAAGGAGGTGGGCAGTACATATTTCCATAAATCTTTTATCTGAATAACAAACTACTGTAAATCTAAAACAAGCAAAAGAAAATATTAAAATCCTTCCGCTTACTGGACATTCCTGGTATTGTTTCAGTGGTTATTGTGGGGGGAATCTATTCAAAGCTACTTAAATGAGGCCTGTGACTGGGGTGTGCACTCCACTTAGGTACCTGCTGGTGTCACCAAAAATGCTTAGTGGTAATTGGATCCCCTGTCCTCAGTATAAATTTGGAGTTTGGCATCTCATCAGTTGCACCCATTGGGAGAGGAACAAGGGACAAAGAAAACACCAGACTAGCTTTACTCCGAATGAGCCTGACTTAACTGCACTTTTCATGCCACTGTCTCATTCATACGGCCCCTACACCTGCTTAATGGTGTAAATATAAAATAATGCACAAAGGTCTTGGGATCAGTACATTTTGGTCCTCGAAATAATGTCCCACTGGTCATTTTTACATTTTTACCTGCTCTTGACTTGGATTTTTGTGACTTGGATTAGGAGTGTAGTTGGAACTAGTCAGCTGCACAGTGGGTTGGTCCTACAATAGATGAGAAGCAAAATACCCACCGATAGAGTAACACCCTCCCTCTCTCCCCCAAGGTTTAGACTTCCCCTGAACCACGTTTGTCACCTCTTTAGTGAATCTATGAGTGAATCTAAGTACTTACAAATGTAAATCTCAGAGAGTAAAATGTTCATAATGTTTCAAGTCTTTGTCGAAAATGACAGATTAAAACTCACGCATGCTGCCGTGGGTAAAATTCATACTCACTAAACAGTACCGCTAGCGGAATCAATAATCTAAGTCTGCACTGATTCAAAATCAAAAGCAATTTAATTAAAGACGCTTAAGTTTTAAAGAGTTTTAAATGCTATACGTTTTGGGAAAAATACCAGAAAATGTAGCATGACTGACGTCAGTTCCCATCTCTGGGATGGAAGGCCATTTGCTATTCTGTTTAAGGCAGGCTGGATTGTCTTATTTTGGAGCCAGCTTGGTGGGGGGTTTTCTTTGCTGCTGCTTCAGAGCACTGAGCTTCAAAGGCTGAAATTAATGGTGAACAAAATTGTGCGGCTCTGACCATCCCATGCGGGGCAAACCCATTGAGGGTTATCATTAAGTAAAGAAATAAAGGGGGGAAAAAAACCTGCCAGTTCAAAAAAAAAAAAAAAAAAAAAAAAAAACCTCATCAGATAATGACCTCTGTGATTGGGTTTTCATTACCAAACAGCATCCAGAGATTGTGTGCCCCACAGAAAGAAAAAAAAAGGAAAGAAAGAAAGAAATAGCAACCCTCTCTCTCTCTCTCTCTTTTTTTTTTTTTGCACATCTTTTCTTTAAACCTGTCAGATCATTTCAGTATTTCAAATTCGAGGAAAACAGCCTGCCTGCTGCTGTATTTGAAGTTGTAATGGTGTCAAAAAGTCACGACTGACTGACAGCCGTCAGTCCCAGAGGAGCTCATTAAATCATAAAAACTTGACAAGGAAATAATTGAGCATCACTGGCAACTTGGCGCCTGTTTAGACGTTTTTATTTTCTTTCATTATTAGTCCCCACCATTACGTTCATTAACAAATTGCATTAAACAACTGTTAAGGGCTAATGATTTGTTTATCGCTTTTTTTATTATTATTATTATTATTTAAACATTAGCTGCATCATGTGGTACCTCAGCAGCCTCATGCTATCATCTGACTGAATATTTTTCCACTCAGAGCTCTGGGTACTGTTGGAATATGAAATAGATTATTCATTACTCTCCTCTTTGCCACTGATTTGGTTTCATGTAGCGTCTTCCACAGAGAAAGATGAAAACTTGTCAAAAATAGGTTATATCTTATTCTAAGGGCAACAATAGCAGCAGGTACAGGCACACTTTAATATTTAATTAAGGTTGACGTTAACCCCTTTAAATGACTTTAGCTGTGAGTTATATTCAAGTTCAGAAGAGAAAAATAATTGTACTTAATTTTCAACCTGTACAGCAGGCATTTCATCTTGGAGTTACTAGCAAATCTATAGAATAATTTTAAATAATGAAATTTCCCATCATAAGTATTTGTCCACTTTTTTTGACATAGTCGCAAATTAACCACTTTTGTACACACCCAAATACAAATAATTCTTGTCCTATTTCTGTTTTGAAATGCACCATTCAAATTTCCTTCAGGGGAAGGAGCTATACAGGAATTACCAATAAGGAAATTGTTGGCTCTGGTCATGACTTACATGGTTGCGATTCTAGCCCGTTGGCAGCCTATAAGCTGCTTGGAGATTTTTTTTATTGAACATGCAGTTTGAAGAATTTGGGTTCAAGAAGCTAAAAATTAGTGTTACTTTTTAGAGGAAAAATATTTATTTTTATTTGTGTGCGTAGTTTCAGTTTTTGATTGTAAAAAATCCTATTATGGTAGGAAGAACATTCAAACTTTATAAATATATGTATGATTTCAGGATGGTAAAATGTATCACTTGAAATAGTCAAAAGCAAAATACATGTTATGCTTTCTTTGGTTTATAATAGCTCATCTTTGTTCTTTTCTTATTCTATACATTTGAATGCACTGTGTGGTTAGAGATATGGTATGGTATTTGTAATGCATCCCTGTACAGGTGTTGTCACCGAGATGGTGATATGAGAAGTGGTGGTACATCATGAGATATCGCCCTGTAAAGCCATTCTATTCAGTGAAGTTAGTCTGGCACTTTGCACTAACTCAGATAATCATTTGTCATCTCCGTAGTCACATGAGGCTAGGGAAACACCACATGAATATTTTACCACCAAGTCACTGGCTTTTGGTCATGATTACAAGCCCTACAGTGCTGTATCTCTTCCACCACCAATAGGCATCTTTGATGCTGTTCCAAGGACTCTCCGTGTGTGTTCATGTGAATATAAACTTATGTGACGTAAGTGCATATGCAACATATATACACATGCTTAGACTAAACGTAGCAGAACACAAACACGCATGTAGCAGGAGAACAACTTTATCATCCTGAAGTGCTGTATTTTATTTGTCACACATAAATAATTAAGGCTTCTACAGGGGGAAAAAAACCATATACTGTGATACAGTGAACTTGTGCACTCAGTCATTCCCTTCATCCAAACAACTGCCTTTGGCGTGAATAACAGCTTGTCTGATATGAAGCACTGTATTGATCTGTTGCTCAAGAAAGTCCACTGATATTTCCTTGGACTTTTCCTGGAGGTATGGCCATAAAAGCTCAGCAATGTTGGGATCCGTTGCTTCTATCTCCATCTCTTCCCCAATGACTTCAGTAGGGGACAGATCCAGAGAGAGCAGTCAACTCTCAATCTGTGCTGCTCGCTCTCTCTCTCTCTCTCTCTCATACACCATTATCTTTTTCTGTTTGAAAAACTGTTTAGGAATCAAAGTCAATGTCATATTGCAGGACCAAAGAAGTATCCATAGGTGGAAAGGCATCTCTGGAAAACTTTGTGGTAGTCCACTTTGCCCAGAGCACCTATATTGTATTAACCTCTGACTGTACAGCCATTGTGCTGATATTGCCTCTACTACAGTGTAAACCGCAAATGTGAACTCCTATGTCATCAGCAGGAGGTTCCCCTTCACCACCCATCCTTCTCTCCCCGTTTTCAGCTCTATAAAGATTGACTTAGTTTAATTCTGAGGTCCTGCATGGGGTAGCATGAGTTCTAACCAGACTTTTGTAATCTTTGCTTTCTCATTCCAAGAGATTCAGGTACTTATGAACCTCCATGATTAGCTGGATACCCACTGTACATACAGGGATGTTAGGAAGGGGAATGTTTATATATTTAAAATAAAAAAGTGTCTTCATAACAATTTCAGAAAGCCTAGCTAAAAACAGTATGGGGCAGGGCGGGAAGATGTTTTTCACTGCTTTTTTGTAAGCCAGAGGTTCATGTGACAAGCCCTGCTTCTGCATGTCAACGGTGTGCTGAGTGCTATTGTAACTACCTTTGCTTTGGCCCAAGTAGAAGCCTTGCTATTTTGTTGGCTTCTGCCATTCAGCCCCTTCACCTGTTCAATCATCCTTTTGTCTGGTAAAAGTCACTATGACCGCTGAATGGATTAATTAAACTTTGTGACTGTCTCCACAGCGAACAACGTAATAGCAGTACAAGTGCACTCAGGCTGTATTTGTTGCCTTTTTTGTTCGTTTTTAGGGATTTTTTTTACTGAGAGAGCCTGTAGAAGCCCCATTGAGGGATTGAACTCTGCTGATCTGATAAATAGATCTGATCTGATAAATAGATACTGTCCACACACACACACACCAGTATGACACTCCATTGCCCTACACCTTTAAGTGATTGTAAAATGTCTCCATTCTGATCTGGTAGCATTTGATACCCACTTTGCACAAGTATACCTGGTTATGTGAGGTGTAGGCAGTGGAGAATCAGCCATATATTACTGAGATAATTATAGTCTTACCTAACAGCCAGGTAAAGGGTGTATGCAACAATTTCAGAGTGCTCTGAGAGAGAACAAAGGCTCATTTTGAAAGTGGGTGTCTCCCACTCAAGTGCACCTTCAATACTCACTTGGGGTACAACATGTGATGCAAATGCTGAGAAGAGTGTGCCCGTGAAAACTTTGTACCTCTTCTGCACCTGTGCATCTCTTCAAAGTTGAGCTTGCTTATTTTACTTAGCAATATTTACTGTGGTGAATGCCATAAAATGAGAAAGTTAAAGCAAGAAATGATGCCATAAGCAAATGAAGACCATTCCCTGCAGTGGAAAAGCAGAACTCTCTATGGGGAGGGAGCAAAATTTTTAAAGGGGTCCAAGTCCCATTTTCAAAAACCAGTTAGGTGCTTTTTTTTTTAGAAATATTCTAGAAAAACCTACCTTCAGGAAGTCAGATGATTGGACCCGGTCATCCACATTTTCAGGAGTGCCTTCTGATTTTGGGTTCAGAGAACCCAACTTGACATTCCATGGACCTGATTTCTAAAGATGAACGCTTGTCTTGTACCCATTACCTTAGGTTGCACTGCAGCTTCTCAGCACCTCTGAAAATCAGGACCTAGGTATCTCATGTTGGGCAGCCAAAATTAATGGACACTTTTGAAAATTTGGATTATGATATACCTGACCTGTATACGGAATGGATTGTGTCTACTGCTAGTGCCAAGAGAGACTCTGACATTCTAGTTCTCACTCTGCCACTGACATATTGTGTGACCATGGGCACGTCACAAGGCCCACTCTTTGCCTCAGTTTATCCATCTGTTATTATAGTACTTATCTACCTCACAGGGATATTCTGAAGCTTAACATGTTTGTAAAGTGTGTTGGGATCCTTGGATGAAATGTGCTGTATAAGTGCAAAGTATATCTATTCTACGTTATTACACATAAGATAGTCTTGCTTGGTATAAGTATCAAACAAGAACTGGCAAAAGCCTAATGGATTCCATTCTACTGTTTTTTTTAACAGATTTTTTTGTATTGAAAAAATCTGGAGACTCGAAAATAGATATTCTTTCTTAGCTTGTATGTTGTTTCCTCTTTCTTGAAGTGCTTTGATAAATGGATTGAAACTTGTCTGCTCTCTCTATAGTTTCTTAGAGCCTCTCTGGAAACTCAAGAGTTAATTGTCACAGATATCTCTACACCAGGCAGAGGAACCAACAGGGTTGTTTTTCCTCTGTTCTAGCAAAGGAAACACACTAGTGTTTCACGCACACATGGCATCAGAACTCTACTCCTGCCCTGAAAATATCCCACAATTAGGGTAACATTCTTTCCCTGTGCAGAGAACCTCAGCACAAACCCCTTGCAGCACTTCAATCCCAGTGAAGATGTCAAAACAGGGCCTAAGTGTCACTGTAAGTAGGCATTATGTTGGTCCTCTGGACGGGATGAATGTTCCCCTTAAAGAGGAGACCTAAAATAGAGAATGTGACAAATTAGCACAGGAATGGTTCAGTTGTTTGTTCCTCTTTTGATACAGCCAAACCTTGACATACTTTCTCCCATTAAGGTCAATGGGAGTTTTGACTGGGCAAAACAGCACACGGACTTTCATGATCTGATCTGATAAATTCTAAATTTTGGACTATCGCTTAAATTGTCCTTCCCCTTGCCACTGCTACAGAGGAAACCAGATCTGCTGAAAGGTATTTTCATAGATACCAAGACCGGACGGGACCATTGTGATCATGTAGTCTGACGACCTGTTTAACACAGGCCAGAGAACACCCCCAAAATACATTGTAAATGATGGAGTCAACGATTTGGACCTTTACACTGGCCATTGAGAGTGTGAGCGTATGTGCTTTTCTGAAACCTTCTGTACTGTATTTTAGCTGTCCTTGCTACATCTGCTAAGAATATGAAATTCAGCTGTTGGTTAAGGTTACAGTGAGGTAAAAAGTAGCCAAGTTTACAAATTCATTTGTATTAACAGTATTGTTTACCTTGTACAGTGTCTTGTACTTGCCTTCAACAGATAGCTCTGTTTATCTCCAGCTTGATAAATATGAGGTGCCATGCTCCTGCCACCAAACATCAACTCCGGGCACCCTAAAGCTATACTAGGTATATAGGAAAACACAATGAAATATTGAAAGAGTTTCTGTTTACTTCAGTGCTGGAGATGAATAATGAAAGAGTAAAGTGAGGGTCACATTTTAGCTACAAGGCCATGAAGATGACTCCATTACCCTCAGTATTCTCAGGCCATGTTTGATTTACGCAGCCTTTATTTAATTTTTTAATAATATTTTGCATATTAAAATTTGTATAGGCAACCAGAAGAGAGCAGTATATACACAATACATGCCACAATAGAGAGGATTAGGAATCACTGGTTCAGTTATTTGGGGTTGGGAACAAAGGGTAAGGCATCCTTTCTCCTTTTTTACACTTTGTTTTAAAGGTCTCTCTAGTTATTCTGCTGCATTTGTCTGCCACAAAACACAGTGCATGAGCAGTACAGCTGGGTGTGATCTGTTCTGATATAAAATTCAGATGCATTTGCTGAGTCAGGTTGGGGATTTTTTGAATGGGACTTCTAGGTTCACATTAGCCAACCCAACCTTTTGTTTCCCTGGTCTAAATTAAAAAAAAAAGTCCACTCTTTCCCTAGACAGGTTCGGATTCTCTTTTACAGTTTTATCACACTGCTCCTCCAGAGAGAGTGAGAGAGAGAGAGTGTGTGTGTGTGTGTGTATATACACATCTAAAATATCAACAGATTTTCAAAAGCCACTGGTGATCATAGATTCCTCAATTCTTGAGCTGCCTGACTACAAACACCTTAAATATTTTCAGAAAGTGCCTTTTGAAAATCATGCACCTTTAAGGTGTGTCAGTTAATTTACCCAGAATTTAATGTACCCAAATTTGTTTTTCATGTGTGAAAACTTTGGAAATACACACATGCGCACAGGCCAAATTTCCATGCCTTTGTGTAACTCCATTCAAGTCAGTGATAGTGAAGTAGAGATATGATTTTGGTCTATAGTGTATGTATATTCTATACAGTATATGTGGGTAATACACACACACACGCCCCCCTAGGATGGCCAAGCACTTTGATTTACACTTCAGAGTCAGTAATTTGAATTAATGCTGCATATGTCACATTCTGTATGTAAGCTGTATAATGCCTATAACTTTAATGTCTATTTTGTTAACGTTACCACCTACAAAATTATTTAACACAAATTCAAATTTGCTGTAAAATGGTATAACTAATTATTTCATTGTATAGTGGAAGATAGAGGAAGCCTATGGTTTGAAGTGTTCTACTTCTAAAAGGATATACTTTTTTAAAAAAAGTTTTCTTTTTAAGATTCTTTTCCTTGCCCCAGCTAAACTTTTCTCAGTTTATTGGTTAGCTATTGTAGCTGTTCTGTAGTTAGATTTTAATCAGCCCTAGTACACTGTAATGTGAAACACTGAAAGAGCTACTAATTAATCGCCATTCTGTATGTAACAGAGAGATAAATATCCATCCCGGAGGAACTGTAATTTCATGGTTCCTAATGATGGTTAGATTACATTATCTGGATCACTTAGGCTGTGGGTGTCATAAGAATTGCTCAAAGTCATTTATATGCAGTTTAAAATTTTTTACTTTGTAAACCTGAGAAAATAATGCAGTGTTAGCATGTCAGTTTCATATTTTAGTTAAATACCCCTTTGTTCTGCAGACTGGATGGATTCAGATGACAGTGATAAGTTCAGTTCTTTTCTATTTCACCTGCTCCCTCCACTATCAAAACAACATTTTGCAAATCGTCATCAGGCTTTTGCAGATTGAATGTCAAAGGAATCTGTTTAGTTTCAGGGCATTGCTGCACTTCGGTGAGCTAATTTATTTTTGGATGTCCATTTCCATTGCATATTGTCTGCTAATTCACTTACATACTGTGTGTACATGTAATGCATTTGTGTTGTCTATCTTGAGCTAAACATTAACTGGACTTGTGGAGTATATTGCTTGGCGAATCAAATAAAATATTAAATTCCAAAAGCTTTCTATAAGGTGTTGTTATTACTACATGTCTCGTTTACCCTCTCTGATCAGTTGGAGTCAATAGAAATCTCCAGAATTGCGCATACTCCTCATTGGTGACTGTGACACTTTTAAATTCAGAAGTTCCGTGGACATTTTAAAAAAGACCCTACTTCATCATTTGTGTATGCAGGAATAGCTGGTAGTTGCATATTCTGAACTTATGCTTAGGCATATTTAAAAGGCTGAGGTTGCTTTGAACCACTGTGTCAGAAGGGGAAATTACTTGTTTCTGAATGAGTGTGATACTCCCTTTCCACGTGAATTATGTGTACGGCAAGGTTATCAATAATTTTCATTTCCAACCTTTTATCATAGATGGCTTCTCAGTAGGCAAAGTGGGGCTTGTTTAAAGTTGTCAAGGTTCCAGTACTTCAACCCTTTTCCGATTCAGCTGTAAACCAGAGGAAGGAGGGACCCCAGAGAACCAGGGTGAGATAAGGAAATGTAATATATATTTTCAAGAGTGCATTTGTCATCAATTAGCTAAAATTGCTCCAGAAGTTTCACTGCAGCTGTTTTGCATGTCTACTTCAGTGTCTAAGATACCGCACTGTCTTAATAGTGAACTCCAAAACTTCAGAAGGTTTTCCTCTTGTTTGAATGCACAGCACAATGAATTTGTACCCACTGAGCATTCACCACTTACATTTCAAAACCTGCAGCACACTAAACGTGAAACTTTTGTTCAAATTTCAAGGATTTTGATAGCCCAAGTGAATAGACACTACCTATTGATTTTTCCCTTACAATGACTCTTGGATAACCTATTTTCTCATTTATTTTTAACGACAGCTCATGAGATTTTACAGCAATTCTGCCCAACCTCCTAATATCAAAATCCCTCCTTGACCCTGAAAATTGTAATTCTGCTATAGATCACAGCTGCTGAATATTACCTTTTACTAAGCTAGTTAAATAAAATATGTCCAAATCGCTAGATCCCACAGGCCACGGCTGCAATTCTAATTATACTGGGTCTGTATTTTCTGCTGTACCGTACAGCAAAGCACAGCTCTCTCCGAGTCCACACCAAAGGGTGGGAATCCAGAATATTGGTTCTAGTTTTGAGTAATAATAAAAAAAAGTTATACTGCTCTTCAGTGATTTTTCCTTTAAAAACTTTTACAAGGGACCCAAATTCTTTTGGTGTGTTCCATACAATAAAATGCCAGGTATACCTGGAGGATGGAGGCATGTGGCTAGAACTTTCTTGTGACCAGAGAAATAGGTCCATTTGATGTGTACCAGTTTCAAAAATCAAAAAAGGCTCGTGAATCTCTTACTTGGGTTGTTCATGCTGCACAATGGTTTGGGAAAACCAAGATAAAGAAACTAAATTTGGCCACAGATGCATCCTTCCCCCCACACACACCACTACTTTTACAAAGAACAATCACATGCACCCCACTGGAATTTATGCTATTATAGAATTTAGATAGGGAAGAAATGTGTTAGATTATGTGTTCCCTGGAGAACCTTATCCATTAGTGAATCATTTAGAGCCTAGCCTTCTGGGCACAGTGCAAAGAATATGTTGGTTTCTTCCCCACCACCATCATCTCTGGTGTTTGGAGAGCAGGTTGGCTGAGGGCGTAGTTTGGAAAGGTAAGATATGGAAATTTGATGAAGGAGGTGGGACTCTGCTTTCATGGACAGATGTTATGGTAGCCTGGATATTCAAGTATGTATTTATGTATATGCATGATTATCTCGTGCACCTACAGCTAGATTACAATAAACAAAGAGCCTTCTTCATCAGAAGTGATGATGTTTCTGCTGGTAATACCTTGTGGAGCCTTATGGTAAACGACATTCATGATCTGCAGTGATTCTTCAGTGCGCTCATGGAAGAAAGTCTCTATTTTGGCGTTCTGCCTTCACTCCTGTGTACAGACGGAGAGATGGTTTTAATTTCTGGTGCTGCTAGTATGGCACCAAAAAGAGTGTGGCATTTTGCTTCTTCCCTAGAAGGGAAGCATGAGAGTGGAACTGGTAAAACCTTCTCCTTTAGGGCCTGGGCCTGAAAGATTCTGAGCACCTGGGACTCCCATTGACTTCCGTGGCAACTAAAGGCACTCAGCACCTCCCAAGATTACAGCCACAATATGGATAACCTTCCACTACTTCTCATACCAAGAATTCCCTTCTTCTGAAAACTTCACTCCTCCCCATCGCCTTATAATAATTGTCTTAGATATTTCTAATCCACCATTCACTGAAATACCTACGCATGATTACAGACTCTCCATGGGTTTGTCCGTAATGGATCCTCCCCATTCTTATATGCAACCACTTTAACTTCAGGAGGGTGGGTGGGTTAATTTCTTTCAATGATTCTTCAGCCTCTGGTATTTTAGGAAACCACCTTCATTGCGATGTGAAAACTGCCAAGCTCTCACTCATTCTGATCTCTGCTAGTAAGGAGTTCCTCACTCAAAGACCACCCTGCAGCATTCCTGGGGAGTTGCAGTTGTCTCTGTGGGTCACAAAAGGAGAGCTGTTCTCTGAACTACCTACGCCTTCCGCACTGAGGGTGTTAAAGATTAAAACCGGGATCTAAGGAAATCTGTCTACAAGGAGGCCTTTGCCAGTGCGTGATGTGGACAATGCCAGTCCCACAGAGTCTAGGTTTAGAACAAGTTTCATGGTATCGCACTCAAATTTGAGCACTTCTTGTTTTTACTCCTCCTTTTTTTCAGTTGATACATTCCTACTTTATCCATAGGCATCCCGGGTGCCCATTCCTTTGCGTAGCCCTTCTGAGCATTACAACACTCAGGAAAACGTAGAGGGATTGTTTCCATGCTTCATTTTTGCAGCTCACCCCTTCCACCCCCCACCCAAATATAAATAAAACAATGGCTGGTGAATGACATGACATGGAGCTAAAATCTGTGGGGTGAATTTTCAGCACAATGCACAGGAAATTATATGCACAATTACTGTTGTTAACAGAGTTCAGGCATGTAAGTCCCTGCACAGCAGGCTGAAAATCCTCTCCATGCATGTTTAATGGGGTTTGGGTTGTGTCCCTTTTCTCATGGCTACTGTCCTGTATGAAACAAAAGAACTGAATGTATTTTGCTATTAAAATAATATTCCCTTGATCTGGATTCTTTCTCTAATGCCATGCAACCTCTCTCGTAACTCAGCGGTTCCTTAACCTTTGCATTTCTCCAAATATTTTGTTTTGTTTTGTTCTTTTAAATATATTTGATGTACTCTGTGAACTGGTGTTCATGTAATTGTTATATCGAGAGCACAGATTCTGTGGTGATGGATGCTTTAGAAGTGTGTGTTGTAACAATACAGAAAATATTTTTTCCTAAATCTTAATACATAAATGTTGCCAACACAGAATAAATAAATGAACAAAATCCAGAGGAAAATGAATAGTATATGCCATTTCACTAATCTTGTGTATATTTTAAACCTCTCTCTCCTCTGGAGGTGTTTAGTGTGTTTTTAAACTCCAGTCCTACGTGAACTAGATTGGGCTGTGAATTTGGGATTGTTTTATGCTTCCACGCTACTTACTCAGCTTTATGTACAGTAATTGTTTTCCTTTCCCCTAACTAAAGAGCCTTATTGCATGCAACAAGGATCAGTTCAAATGGACTTAAATTACCTTCAATAAAAATTAAATTACTCATCTGAACTAACAGTTTTGCAACTAAAAGGAGCTCAAATTTCAGCCGTGCAGTGTTATTGATTTATTTTTTCTATCCAAGGTAACACTTGAATCTCCAGCTCCAGTCATAGTCCCGTATGACTAAAGTAAGGTGTTGTAAACTGAGACTAGAAAAACCAAAGTAAAAACACACACATCAAATGTAAAAAAAACCAACATCAAATACATATACAAGTTTCTAAAAGATTTCAATCATTTTAAAATTGCACATGATTACTCTCCAGCTTCCCCAAATGCTTTCATCTGAAGGGGAGAGGGGAAAGTGTAGCTTTTTCAAATTTTAAAAGCATTGTTAGGGCTTGCCTACCAGATTTTCTAACTCTGTATGTTTTGATACATGCGATACGGTTGATTGTCTTCTCTTTAGCATAGATCTTGAAACTGCAAATACATTTTTTTGAAGTAAAATAGCCACTTGATAACTGCTTAATGAAGTATCACACTAGCTGTTTTGAATGCAAAAAAAAAATGTTTAGAAGTACCCTGTGGTATCGCATTTAGCGAAAATGGGCTTTTATTTTTAAGCTTTTGCTATATTTGGAAAGAAGTAGTCCCAGGGAAAATGATACCAATGCTAATGGGGAACATATTATCTTTCATGTGGTCTTTTTTTTTTTTTTTTTATGTTTAAGATTTCTTTATTAGTATCTCAGTAGCAAGACTCGCCACACAATCTTAAACAATAAATCAAAATATGCCTTAGAGAAATAATATTTTAATAAGTATCAAATGTCTTCTATGAGATAACAGTATTTTAATAGCATATCTGTAGGGGGGCGGGAGTCAGAATTTAGTTTAAACATCTTTACATAATTCCTCTGCTATTTTTCAGGAATGTATTTTTTTAATCCAGATGGGAAAAAATTACAGATTTTTTTTGGTAATTAAAATGCCATATGCTACGAAAAATTTTGTGGAAAATTATCTTCACTGTTTGTTTGAACTCCCTGTTCTCTTGATTTAAATCATTTTAGCGCCAACCAATGATTTGGAGGTTTCAGTGTTTAAAAGTCTGGATGTTGCGCTGAACCTTCTTGCTTGAGAAATCAGCCTAGAACTCTGTGGAGCAGAGGCTTTTTCATGAGATTTTCAGTATCGTCTTTTGCATTCCACATTAGCACAATATGTGTCTTTGTCCTTATCTAGTGACTGGTGGTCTTAAGACAGTAGGAGGCTATTAAAGCTACTAGCTAATGCAATTACTCCTCCAACCAAAGAAACTAAAGTGCTGACGGACATGAGTTCAAGCCCCACTCATGACCAAGGAAAGCGTAATTAAGGTTGCGTCTATGCTATGAGCTAGGGGTATGATTCCCAGCTCAGGTAGACATAGTCATGCTAGCTCTCATCTGACCTAGCACACTAAAAACGGCGTAGCGTGTGCAGCAACGGCACAGGCTAGCTGCCCCCCCAATACAAACATGCCTGAACTCTGTGGGCCCATACTCAGGGTAGCCAGCATAAGCTGCTGCTGTTGCTGCCTGTATTACTGTGGCTACACTACTATTTTTAGCATGCTAGAGCAATGCACGTTAGGACAAGTGTATGTATGCAAGTTGGGAATCACACCCCTCACCCATAGTGTAGACACACCTGTAGAGTCAAGTGCGTTTGTGCTAACTCTCTTTTGATTGCTCTTTTTTTTTTTTTTTTTTTAGAGGAGAATGTGGTATCCAATGTAATCTGGAGTTGCCTTGAAATACAAATGATATCATTTAGCTTTGATGCATGTGTCCGGTTATCTGTTGAAGAGTGCGGTACTCGCTTCCCTGCTGTGGCCTGCAAACTAAAATCCTGATGGTCTGATTCTCCTCTCCCACTAGTGTAAATCAGGAGTAACTCCACTGAAGTCAACGTAAGTGTCAACGAGAGGAGTGTCAAAGTGCAAATTCAGAACAGCTGTAAGCACGTCCACCTCCCATGAAGTCTCTGGGACAAATTCACCAGGGATTTAAATGCTGTTGTGTGTCACACATAGGATGTGAGTGGGAAACCATTGCTAGCTGTGAAATACTGTAACTTACACCTTGGCATTCAGTGAATGTGGAATACACGTGTGACATGCTGAAGGGATGTAGCAGGCAAGTCAGGGCTTGGCTACACTTGAGAGTTACAGCGCTGGTGGTGGCTTTACAGCACTGTAACTTACTCCCCGTCCACACTGGCAAGGCACATACAGCGCTGTATCTCCCTGGCTACAGCGCTGCATGTACTCCACCTCGGCAAGAGGAATAAAGAGAACAGCACTGCTGCTGCTGCAGCACTGGGCTGCCAGTGTAAACAGTGATTAATCTTACTACGCTGTAACTGACCTCCGGAACCTTCCCATAATGCTTTTAAGGAGAGATAACTTTCTTTGTTTTGTTGTGATGCCTCTGTTTGTTTTGTTGTGAACTCAGAGCTCCCAGAGCTGCTTAGCTAAAAAACAAACACAGCTCCTGTTTGCTGTGAATGAGGCAGGCAAGGGGATTCCTTTGGAATGTCCACAGCTAGTGTTTGCTTGAGGAGAGAAACAGCATGGCAGGCAGGGTGGGGGGGGGGGTCCATTTCAGAGCAGCTGCTTATCTGGTCTGAGAGGAAAAAAACAAGGCTATTTGCATTTAGTGAATGAGAGAGGGGTGGGGCAAGGAGTCAGAACTTGCAAGGCAGGGAGCTGACACAGTGTCAGCTCCAAAAGTCCACTCACTCTCTCTCCCCCAGGCTACCTGTCACACTCCACCCCACGCCCCTCTTTTGAAAAGCACGTTGCAGCCATTTGAACGCTGGGGTAGCTGCCCATAATGCACCGCTCCCAACACTGCTGCAAATGTGGCCACACTGCAGCGCTGGTAGCTGTCAGTGTGGCCACACTGCAGCGCTTTCCCTACACAGCTGTACGAAGCTTTAACTCCCAGCGCTGTACAGCTGCAAGGGTAGCCAAACCCTCAGATTGTAAGGAAGAATGTGTGGTGGAGCAGCCTGACACTTTATTGTTCCTTTTCCTCTCCAACCCCACCTTGACTTCTCTGTATAAATTACACTGGCATCCAAACTGGTGCAAGTTTCAATATTTTACTTCTGCACCCAGGAGAACTCCCTTACTTCTCACTCGCTCTCTGATTTGCTATCCTATTGTGAAATCCACACACACCAGTTTCAAAATCTGAGCTCCTCACAGTTTAATGGACTACACCAGGGCCACCCGGGGGAGGAGGGGCAAGTGGGGCAATTTGCCCCAGACCCCGGGTCCCACAGGGGCCCCCACAAGAATATAGTATTCTATAGTATTGCAACTTTTTTTTATGGAAGCGGCCCCCAAAATTGCTTTGCCCAAGGCCCCCTGAATCCTCTGGGTGGCCCTGCTGTACACAAAAATTACATTTCACTATTTAGAGATCCTCCTGGTTCAGCAATCCTGCTGCCCCCACTGCCTTTGAATGTTTCAAATCCAAAGTGTGCATGCCATCTGAAATATTACCACCATTGACCTAAAGGTAAATGTTGATGTAAGAAAAAAATCAAGTTTGATTTGTTTGTTTTATATAGAGATTGGTTTGAACCTTAAATCTCCAGATCCAAATCTGGTGTTAATTCGACTTGTGAACTCATGTTTGCTAATAACAAAAAAAAATTTACATATTAGTATTGCAAGAAAAATACTTTGAAAGCCTTTTAAGCATCATTCTCTCTCATTAATTTATTTAATCCTCTGATCTTTCCTTCTTTTAAGGTATTTTTTTTAAAACAGAGAAGTGAACTGAAAAGCTTTGTCACTTAAAAAAGGTTTAAAAACTGTATAAAATCTCAAATAATTAAGAGACTATGTAGACTTAAACATTACAAATAAATATAAAGCAAACATGTTTCAAGTGAGGAGGAGGAGGGAGTATGATTAGAATGTCTGGGAATCAGGATTCTTGGAGTTCCGTTCTGCACTCTGCCACACACAAACTGGGGATAATAATGAAGGATACGTACCTCATAAGGTTTTTATGACACACATTTTATGATGTTTTTAAAATGCTTCAAGACACTGAAATGAAAAACATTCTAGCAGTAGAAAGCTGGACCAAATACAGATCTGATCGAAGTTCCAAATTTTGCCCACTGTTTTTGCCCACTGTTTTCAAGTCTTGAGTGTCATCGAGATTTTCAAAAGTGTCTGGTGGGAATCTCATCTTCTGTGTTCTGTGTATCTGAGTCTGATTCCTCTGTTACTTTATTCAGTGACAGGTTGCCAATCTGCCCAAAATTGTAACTTTTTCTTGTGTTGTGGTTTTTGTTATCGTTCTTAAGATATTTGAAAAATGAGCAGAAAAAAAGTTTGATTTTTATCATGTCTCTTATACATCTTAGGGTGGGTAACCAAGAAAAATTGCCTTTCTTTCTGCAGTATATTTCATAATACCCATTTAATGCATCTCTACCAAAACCCAGTGTCTATTGGAAAATACATATAGTATACATGAAATCAGAGAAAAAAACAATAATTTCTACTACTTCTTCACAAATCATTACAGCCTTGGCACTGATACTACAGTGATGAAAGCAACACAAGTATGTAAGAGACTGGAATACACTGATGTTATTTAACAACAAAAACAAAGAATAAGTCTATTCATTTCTAATGTGTTCAGCACCATGGTATATAATAAGAGTTAAGAACATAAGACCAGCCGTACTGGGTCAGATCAAAGGTCCATCCAGCCCAGTATCCTGTCTTCCTACAGTGGCCAATGCCAGGTGCCCCAGAGGGAATGAACAGAACAGATAATCATCAAGTGATCCATCCCCTGTCGCCCATTCCCAGCTTCTGGCAAATGGAGCCTAGGGAAACCATCTCTGTCCATCCTGGCTAATGGCCATTGATGGACCTATCCTCCATGAACTTATCTAGTCCTTTTTTGAAGTTGTGGGACCTCAACATCTCTGAAAAAATCACTTGTGTTTTGGAGCTTGAGTAGGGATGTAGATCTGGATATGACAATATTGGCCTTAACTTTGTCAGTGGAGTATTATGAAGGTTCCAGATGTGAAATGCTGAAGCTTGTTTGGTACAAACTACAACATAAGAAGTGATAAGGTAGGTCTCCCTCTCATTGGGTCTCAGCCCTGATCTGGATCCTTTGCAAACATTCCTGTTACGAAATCATAAATGGAACCCTCCTAAGAGCACATTGTGTAATAGGTGCGAGGTGCATAGGAGAAAAGTCTGCTAGATAGTTTAGAGTAGTGATTCTGAAACTTTGTACTGGTGACCCCTTTTATATAGAAGCCTCTGAGTGTGACGTCCCCTTATAAATTAAAAACTCTTTTTAATATACTTAACACCGTTATAAATGCTGGAGGCGAAGCAGGGTTTGGGGTGGAGGCTGACAGTTAGTGATCCCCCATGTAATAACCTCAAAACCCCCTGAGGGGTCCCGACCCCCAGTTTGAGAACCCCTGGCTTTGAGGCCTGATTTTCACTCAGAAATCCCAGTGAAGTCAATGGGAGCTGCAGGTGTAACACTGCCAGAGGGCAGTCATTGGGATCGAACTGGGGACTTCTGGAGCTTAATATATGAGCCTCTACCACATGAGTTAAAAGCCAACTGACTGTTAGCTAAAATTGTAAAGCAGACTTGTTTTATCTATCTAAGTGGTCTTGGTGCCACTAGATGGGACAGAACACCACATCCAGAAGGTGTGAGAGTTACACGGGTACTCAGCATCTTTGAAAATCAGGACCTGATATCCTAACCATCCCTTTATTTTCCTGATCACCAAAGCCCAGTTCTGTAATAGCTCGTGGTGTAGTGAGTACTGAGAATGTAGAAGGTAAGTAAGGGAGGTGGGACAGCAGAAAAAAGGCATTTCTTGTTTCAGCAAGCACCCTGCACCCTTTTCACAAACACAGCAAATTTCACAACCCACCAAGTGGAGAGTGATCTCTATTTTTCCCTTCAGTGCACATGCATAGAACTATAGAATTCACTAGGACTGACGTCTGTCAACTCTCCCTGCAGTCACAGGGAATCAGCGGTGAGATTTGCTCATTTGACCCTAATAAACAATCCAGACTCAGTGCTCTGGAAGAAAGGGGACCTTTCCTCAGCCATGTCTCAGTTGTCACGATCTGATGGAAAATGTCCTCTTCATCCGTATCTTTAATATCCTGAGACCTACATGGCTACACTGCATACATTGTCCTCCCTCAGTTTAGTGATTAGTGTAAGTCACTGTACAATCATCATAGTGAACCCCATATATATCCTGAGATGCCACTACATTCAAATTCACCCCTATTGAAGTCAATGGAGTTTCAACAGGGATTAATTTAACCCAAACTAGTTTGGTGAGTTCTGCTCCTGGGGGAAGGAGAGCGGGTGTAGAATAAAGCTTTGTTCCTCCCCAAAGTTAAGAAAATAGAAAGTTACCCTTCCTAAGCTTTGTTTTCCTGTTGCTCCTCGGTTTGAATAGATATTTCCCTGTGTCTTTCTGGTCCTCTTTCAGGTATTTATGCAACAAGATCTGGCAAATTCCAAAGGCTTAAGCTCATGGATCAGTGTAATTGTTCTCCAGAGTTTGTGCGTACCTCATACAATAGAGTTGCACCCAGAAGGACTGAATATGGCATTGATCCAGAGGTGCTGTGTACTTTGCACATTGTTGAGTGGGTGTAAGGAAGTCTAAACTGATGTAATGCTGAGGTGTTGTGAGGGTGGTGGGCGTGGGACAGGATAGGAATGTGAGAGGTCTATTTCAACTAACTCCTTCTGACGACACCTTCTGATTAGTTGCTTTGCCTGCTACTCTTTCGTCCATCTCCCAGATGAGTAAATTGCACCAGTTTAGAACGTATTTGGTTTATCCGTCTGTCTGAGACACAAGGTAGGTGAGGTAATATTCTTTATTAGACCAACTATCTTTTGGTGGAAGGTACAAACTTTCAAGCTACACAGAGCTCTTCTTCAGGGCTGGGGAAGGAAACAGTGTCTAAGCTACAAGTTGGGACTTGAGATAGATTAAGCAGATGGGGTAAGGCATGTTGGAGGCAGTCATTTGAAGAGGACAATAAAGGGTCGCAGGCAGTCTAGTGTGTTACCAGTTGTTGAAATGAGTCATAAAATCGGTGTCCCTGTTAAGTTTGTGGTTTCTGTTGTCTAACGAAGTTATGAATTTGAGCTCCCAAGTTCACCTTTTGAAGGTCTTGTGCAGGTTTCCTTTGAGGACAAGTTTTGAAAGATGAGATGTGGAGTGTTTGTTTTGTGTCTGTCTGTCTGTTTTCCTCTGCCACTATCATGGTAATATCTAAGTACATTCCAGATAATAGCAATAGCCTAATCCCTATTGGACTGCATGACATCTCTGTCTCTTTGTGGTTTGGTTCTGGTTAGCTGAGTTAAGGTTTTTTGTTTAATTTTGGGGACCAACAGGGGTGTCAACATTAACTTACACCACCTTACACATCACCTTTGAATTTCAACCATTGTATTCTCATTATGGTCTCAACTCATGCATCCCTCAACCCTTAGGAGTTCTGGGGGGCATCTTAATCCCAAGAATATTCTAACTTGTGACCTGGGCGTCATTTCTGAATTGCCATACAGAGCATACTGTCTTATTCAGTGATGTGAAAACAAGGAGCGGCAGCACAAACAAGCAATTAATTCAGTAATAAAAGCAGAGGTGAGAGTTTGTTAATTGCTCTGAGCCCACACCCCAATAATGGCCTTTTTGATAGTATGGTGCCAAAATACATGCATATACAAATTCCATGCATACTGTTCTTCTGTGTTTAGGATCCATGTATGAAGAAGAAGGGGCTTCTCCATTTCTGTAGTCCATCTGCTTTTCAGTAGAACAACGCTGTGATAGTGTGGGCCACTGGACTGGGAGTAAGAAAACCTAGCTGCTGTAAGATCTGCATGCTTTCATGTCTCTTGTCTCGTGTTATCCTCCATTCCCTGTCTGCCTTGTCTATTTAGATTGTAAGCTGCTTGGAACAGAGACTGCCTCTGACTATGTATTAGCATGGATCTTAGCACAATGGGGTCCCAGCTGGGACATTGAGGAGCTGCAGTAATACAAATAATGAATAATAATAAAAATAACACACCAGTTTGGACCCCAAATTACATTCCAAAAATAAATGTGCCAAAATGTCCTTGATATCAAGAATCTTAGTCTGTGTGTGTGTGTGAGAGAGAGAGAGATGCAGAATAAACAGTTACAGTCACCTTTAAAGCACATAGGATCTGAGTTGTTTAAAACCTGAGCGTTACAACCCTGCCACAGATAACAAATTTAACACAAAAAAGAGTGAAATCACAGGCAGAGACTTCCCAGTTTGACCATGTAGCAGTCTGAATGGGTATTGATTTGAGGCAAATATTCTAAAGTTTGCGTTACCCTTTGAAAAGTGCCAATGTAGTTTTGTCACTTTAAATTAACTTTAGACAAGAGGGACTGACAGAAACATGAAGATGTGTGAACTATATTTGACTGATATTCTGTCAAATATTGCATGAGGTTATGATCCACAACTTTTCCCATCTGCTGCTCAAGCCTGAATCCTTGAATGCACAATGGATTAATTACCATATTTTGTTCTGATTTCACTTAGTAGTATAAAAGACTGTGAATGTTAAATGTACCCTTAGAAATGGAAGGCAGGTGAAAGTGAATTACATGGGGTCTTCTTTAACTGTTTCTATACTCATATACATGAATATACCCACTCCCCAAAATACTTGAACTCCCAGAAATCAACAAGAATTGCTCAATACTCAGAATTTCATTCAGCTTCCTTTCTGTAGAGGCTTTTTTTCCCATCAAAATAATAATTTCTCCTTATGCAGCACCTCCCATTTGGGGATCTCAAGCATTCAATGGCATTATTAATTTATTATGTCCACCCTGTGACATGTAGTGTTGTTGACCCCATGCTGCAGATGGATACGCTCTGGCATGGAGAAGTAGAGGGTCAAATTTTCCAGAGGTGCCACATTTTTGAGTGACCAATGTGTTGAGCTTTTGTATCTCCCAGTTATTTCGGTTGGAGATGTGATTCCTCGGGGCCTAGGCTGTAGTCTTCTGAAGCAGGACACACCAAAATGGAGGCCCCCAGAATTAGAAGCCTCTTCTGAAAATGTGGACCTAAGCAACTTGTCAAAGGTGTTACAATGAGTTAATGGTGGAATTGGGAGCAGAGCTCAAGAGTCTTGACTCTGAGTCCTTTCCTCTACCTTGCCTTCTGACTGTGGCAAATAAAGTAATATATATATGAGGCCTTGGAGAAGTGTATACCTGTAGCAGCCAGTCTGTTTACTTGGTGTTGTCTGCAAAGCATATAGTCGTATAGCCAATTGATCAAATCCACAACATCCAAAGCTCTGTTCTTTCTTAAGAGGACATTGTATACAGCAATGGCATCAGTGAGTCATGCTAATTTTGCAACACACTGTAGTTTCCGTTAGAAGGCAAGTGGGTTCATCACGGCTTTTTGGATTTGGAGCATTGATACCTGATAGAATCATTTCTCCCTTGATGCTATCCACTAGGCCTGTAACGTGGAGCTGTATGTGGAGACAGCTCCATCTTTTATGTCTTGCCATTTGTTGTTGAATCTCATGTTTCCTTGTTGGCAAGGGACGGGAGTTTTCTGGGAGACAACCAAATTCATCGGAAGAGTCAGTAGATGAAGATGGACCTCATAAGATGGAGGACAAAAATTAGAGAGAGGTGATGTAAGATCCTCTTCCAGAAGAAATTACAGTTTTGTGCCATTTCATAACAAGTTAATGAAGGGTGAGTGACTCAGGTTTATCTGTTAACGTTTTTCTCTCCAGCTTCTAAGATTTCTTTAAGATTAATATTGCCATTCTGTGGTCCCAGACTACATTTCTGTGTTCAGATAACTTTCCTCATAGAAGTCCACAAACTTTTTCCTTCCCATCTTTTTTCCTTGTAAGTGGACTCTTGTGTTCTTTTTTGGATTCCATTTTTCTCCTTCCTCCACTCTCCAAGGCCTGATTTTGGTATTTGTCTCCTCTGGTTTTTTCCTTTGATCATCAGGTGGGGAAGGAAGCACGTTTTACTACAGTATAAATAACAATAGCTGCCTTATTGCTACGAGAGGGAAGTCACTGCCCGGGAGGTATAAGACATTTGCTTTTATATTTGGTGATCTTTCATTCTCTTGGGGGAATCTGAGGAAATATTGACTGGCCCCATCAGAAAAAAGGTGACTAAGACATTCCAACAGCAGGAAAACTTGGATAACTATCTAGGGTATGATTTCAAAATGCGCTCATTACTGGTTTAGCTCTGCTCCCATTGAAATCAGTCCTGTTATCTTCAGTGGGAGGAGAGTTAGGACAAGACCAAATGCTTTTGAAAACCCCAGACTTAAATTCTGTAACAAAAAAGATGTGGAAAAGACTGAAACGTTAGGTACATCTTCCTATCTTCATTGGCCCAACCTATCATCAGACCCAATTCTTCAATTTTTGTTCATTTTGAGTAGCATTTACTCACATGAGTATTTTCATATTTACATGGGTAGGTACTACTCAGCATGGACAATGGTTGCAGCATCGGGCTTCTTTATGGAAATATATTCAGGAAGGAATAGGTCTGATGTTTCTTTAGAGCACGGGTAGTCAACAGGTGTACCGCAGGCCAAATTCAGACTGCCAGATGCTTTTGAATGGACCTCAAAATCTTTTTATTTACTTATTATTGTTATTGTTGTTATTTTTGTGTTATTTTCTCTAGAATCGGGACCTTGACTATGCCTTGACCAAGAAATTTGGAACTTGACAAAAAATAATTGATTACCCCTGCTTTGGAGCATCTCATTAAGTGTCATAAAGATTAGTGAGAGACAGATGGATGCCTTTGCTCCAAAGACAGCAAAAATAGAAGGCTCTGTTGAAATTTTTCATCGTGAATTACAATCCATTACTGAAAATCAAGAAAAAGTTAAATCTGAGTTGGAGAGTCTGGAATCATTCTTTGGGTCTTTACAAGTAGTGTAATATTTGGGTAAGGATGCACATATTAAAGGATAACCATAGAATGTGCAGATATTCAGGGGCTTTAGGGTATGCATTCAGCTAAGGTAGTTTTGCAGTTCCTGGAAAATATTTTTATTTAAAATCTGATCCATTGACTTGCATAGAATGAAAGATTCTGAATTCCACGTCCACCTATAGAGAATCTGGATTTATCTCAGGAAGCAGAAAGAAGAAAAGCACCATCTGATCTCTGCTGTAAACTGACATCTTTATGTAGCTGATAAAGGACAGCTTGTACAGACCATGATGATAATATAATTAAGAAGTTGCCTACATGCGTTTCCTGACGATTGGAAGGCAGCTCAGCTCAGAAGACGTAAATATGAGTTACTTAAGCAAGAGATATTCTTATATTGGTACTGTGGGATCCAAATTTTGTCCTGCAAACCTACAGGGCATACTGCAGAAGGTAAAGGTAACTGTGTGTGTGTGTAATGAAGTCAAAACGTTCTCAGAAACGAAGAATGAGTTTGCTGTGACTACTTGGATACAAAGTAATGCATGTACTTAAGAATTTGCAGGATTGAGGCCTAACTTATTATGTTATTATTTGTATTGCAGTGGCACCCACAAGCCCTAGTTAGGGGTCAGGACCCCATTGTGTGATGTGTTCTACAAACAAAGACAAACTCTGCTTAGAGAGCAAACAATCTAAATTGAGGTCTAACTCCTCAACCTCCTAAGAGGAGGAGGAATTTCTGACAGATTTTGCAGATGTAGAAATCTCAAAACTTCCCTATTTTCTGTAATTTTAGTTGACTACTTGTACTTGGTTTCAATTAATTTTTGGGATTTCCATATATTTATATTCCTTTTATGACCCATGAATTCCACAAACAGGTAGCACAAGGGAATGACATGCATTGTTTTTGTTAAGTTAATTTGTGAGATGTTTGTTCTCTTCTGTCAGCTGAGGACTATGTACGATCATTTTGCTTGTTTGAAAACCTGCGTTTGTCTAACTATCCTTTTGTTCTAAAACCTATTGTTTGTATCAACTTTTCAAATGTATAAATGTATAAATAAAATATTTTTAGAAGAAAACACCTGTTGTGGAATGTCAGTTTCTGAGCACAGGATATCACAGGAAACGAAAGGTTATCACGAACTTAGCAAACCCATCTGTGGCCAAGCAATGATTAGCTAATATCAATGGTAAGCTGCAGAGTAGCATGCAGGCCTATTCCCGGAAGAGGATGCTGCTGCAAACACCAATGATTTTGGAGAGGAGGATTCAGAAGCTGTGTCATCTTCCCTTCACAAATTTGATGTACCTGCTGACAAAAGAGAAAATAGGGAGCAACAAGAAAATCTTATGGCATGATCCAGTTCTCAGTGACTTCAGTGGGCTTTGGATAAGGCCCTAACTGGCCAGGAGGATAGACAATAGGCTGATTCCTTGCCTTTCAAGATATGGAATTTCCTCTTTACATTCCTATCTCCCATCTCAGTACATGCCAAGTACTCACACTGTAGTTCTCTCCCATAATGCTCCAGTGCTCATGAGGAATTACTGTGCACTGATAATTCACACCAAACACTCATTTAAATTCATGATGACATAAACATTCATTAAAATAATTTTGATTGTAGGCAGCTTTGCACTGGAAACATGAAAATGTGAGTTTTCTGTGTTATTCTTCATATTAAGGTTTGCGGCTAATAGCCAAATTGTTTTGATTTAAATTTCCATAACACTAGCATAACAGAAACCCAAGCACCTCCTCTTCGCTACAGCTTATAGTTAACTTTGTCCCTATAATCCTGAGCCCACATTTCAATATGGAGGGTGACCCCTTTGACCTCTGTAGCCATACCCCACATCTTCACAGAATGACAAGTGACTCCACACATTTTGACCTTCTGAAGAGGTCTAGAGGATCCCTCTGGCCTTAAAATTCTTCAACTGTGAAAATGGACCTTTTGTCAAAATTTTGTGGGAAAGAGAAATTTTAGGGCCACAAAATTACTGTTATGAGTGACAAAATATACTCCATATTTTTCAATGGTCTATAAGCCCACGTCCAGACTAACCCGCGGCATCGGCAGGTTAAAATCGATTGCTCGGGGATCGATATATCACGTCTAGTCTGGACGCGATGTATCAATCCCCGAGCGCGCTTACATCGATTCCGGAACTCCATCAACCCGAACGGAGTTCCGGAATCGACACGGAGAGCCGCGGACATCGATGCCGCGCCGTCTGGACGGGTGAGTACCTCGATTTTAGAAATTCGACTTCAGCTACGTTATTCACGTAGCTGAAGTTGCGTATCTAAAATCTATTTTAATTCCCTAGTCTGGACATGGCCTAAGACAGCTTTATCTATGGTTTCAGAGTAGCAGCCGTGTTAGTCTGTATCCGCAAAGAGAACAAGAGTACTTGTGGCACCTTAGAGACTAGCCTCATTCAGGAGACCTCTCCAGTGAAGTCAAAGGCCTAAGGGAGCTTGTGACTAGAAGTGGGCAAATAACCAATTTTTTCAGTTCACTAGCAATTTTAAAAAAGTTTTAGGTTGAACTGAAAAAGAATAATTTTTTTAAAAATTTTTTTAGCATATCAAAAAGTCAGAAAAAAATGTTCTTGTAGGGTCAAACAAAATATCCTGAGCGCTCCTTAACATTTTTTAAAAATAAATAAAATTAAAGGAAATTTCAAAATGAAAAGTTATTTCAAATAAAACATGGACACATTTCATTTCAAAAAGTTCGAAATTATTATTTTTTTTATTTTCTCTTTTTATTTCAGTGGTGGGGCTTGACTGAAACAATTTGGCAAAATCTACACAAATTGATTCAGTGATTGTGTTGCCCAATCTGCATTTTTTCCACAAAAAAAAAGTCCTTTACTGCAAAATATCTGAGCTTTTCACTCTCAAAGGGAATCTTCTCTTACCACTGCCTCCATAACCAACCTCCTCCCCACCCTGCCCGCACACTGTGTCCTCCCTTCTCTGCGTCCCAGTGTCTTGCTTTGAAAGTCCAGTCACCCTGCAGGGAGGGGATAGGAAAGGATTGATAAGAGGAGACTATTGTGCTTTGCTGCCCCACCATTTATGTTGGACAGTAGCCGCTCCTGATTATGTGCACATTGCATTTCCTCTCTTAGTTAAGCTGTTTGGAGCCTGCAGTTTCAGACAAAGGGTTTGTACTTGTTCCATGTTAATCTAAGTTAATGGTCTGTTCTGCTGGGTACAGGCACGGCTAAAAATTCCAGCCCATTCCAGACATCCAAAACAAAGCATATGGTTGACAAGAAACAATGCCAAGAGAGACCCATATGTGTCTGCCGGTCTGCCTGATCTATCTGTCTACCTTTGTACTTGTATAGTTCCCATTACCGTAATATCTGAGCACCTTTATAAGTTAAACACAGGCCATGTTTGGTAAAAGCATGAATATGGAAACCCTGCCCACAGACAGAGGTGCCAAGACAAATATGGGTCATATCCTGCCACCATTCAATGCACGGAATTCCTATAGGAGTCAATGGGAGTTTTGCATAAAAAATGGAAAGATTTGATCCTTTTCAAAACAGAGCCATCTGTGGTGTAAATTGTACTGTCTCTGCTGTGCGCAAAAGATAAAACCCACCTTTCTCTAGCTATTCCCTTCAGCTAGCATGCCTTTTGGAATGTACCTTTTTCACCCCACTAGCATCTAACTAGCATCCCAAGATGGTTTTCAGTAAAAGTGCTGTAAAAATGTAAAAGCTGGCGGTGCCTGGCTTTTCAGTCACTTATAAATATTATTGCTGATTATTCACTCCTGCGCTCGCGGCTTGGTGTATATTTTACTATCTGAGAGAAATTCAGAAATAAAATAACTGTGTTATTAAATGTGGGGAGTTAACATCATTATATCTAAAGGTAAAAGCACTGTCTGAAATCACCTCAGAGGGATGTTGACTGAAAGCAGCTGCTGGTTCAGCCGGTGGTTTAGGATGTTCTATTGCTTAGCTACTAAATAAATCCCCTTTTGCCCTGCACTGCCTCCAGCAAGCCCTTAGCCTTTCCCACTGTGTCTTCCCCACACTGTTTCTCTATTTTTCCTCATAATCTCAGCCCTGATTCTCTTTTTCCCATTCTTCTGAATGTTGAAGTCATGACCTTTGTGGTTTATAGGCCACAAGAGACTGAGCTAAATGTGTTAGCACAGAGTCAAAACAAGTAATAGCTGGCCAATTAAATTAATAATCCATATTGTTACAATGTTTAACCACGGCTGTTTCCTCAGTGGTCTGTTTAAATCACAGCCAAGTCCTGACCTATTAAAATGAGTAACTGGAATTATGAGAAACTCTATTTAATAAACACAGCAAGGAACGCAACACAATTGGGTATGAAATATTTATTACCATTTTAAGCAGCAGCAGCTCGTTGAAATTTAAGACCGGATTAATGAAGAAGTTTTAATTTCGGGTGAGAGTGGAAAACTTAAACCTGGAGCATTTCCTTGATTTCTCGGCATGGACAAGATTTGAGATGGAAGCACAAGATTCACAATTTCCCCTGTAGAGCTCTCCAGCCTCACTCAACTCAGGATGAGATCAAAGTAAGCAGGCTCCAGACAAGTGGCTTAAGTGGCTTCAAAAACCCAAGGGAATAAGGGCTAGAGCGCTAGACGTGAGTGGTCTTGGATTTTAAAATTAAAACTCCTGCCAACTGCTGTCCTATGGCGAGTGATGTTAATGGGAGGGCTGGTGATGATCCACTGACAGCAGTGTATGTGTGTGCAATTTTTTGCATTATACCACCGCCACAGAAACGCTCTTCTCTCTGAAATGTGTTATACCTCAAAACGTTTTGTGGGAGAAAACATTTTTAAAATGTGATATTTCAATCAGTCCATCTATTCATTAAAGCCAGAAAACTCCAAGAGATAGAGATTTGTATTAATGTTTCAATGCATTGTATGTCATTCTCCATCCAAAACACACACACCCCAAATAAAGTTCCTTTAAAATACAAATGGACATGTTATGAGAGTCTGAAAATAGGTGACTGTCCAAGCTAGAATATTTCCCTTTGTTTCCTACTGCACCCGATGTAATAACATTGGAAAGATTAATATTATGCAAAACCCAGTACAACAGAGCCATTATGCAGTACCACGTCAAGGAGCTATGTAATAATCACTCTCTGATGCACACCCACCTGGCGCATCATCCCGATAATGATGTATCCTTTCAGACATCTGGGCAATAATGGTTCCACACCACAAACTGGCACAATTCCATCAGAAAGACTGTGAAGCAGTAAACCACTTCCCTAATTTGAGAAAATATGGAGTACTACCGGCGCTTCCGAAGGGTCTCGTTCTAGTGCATGTTCTGACGACTTCAGGATCCATACGCTTTTTTTTTTTTCTTTTAAGTGTATTAGTCCCAGTGATGGGTACCAGATTGACAGCAGTAGAGACAGAAGACTCCTGCTTAAACATAGAACAAATACAGCATGTATAGAAGCGAGGCAAGTTACTCCATGCTGCACCAAACGTATGCTTTCCCCCTAACCTTGAGGAATCACGTCTCGGGATAATTCAGTGTCCACACCCTTTTAGTCCCTCTGGTAAAACTGTCAAGCAGGTCACTTATGCTGGTAAGTTCTGGGATGTCCACTAGGAAGTCAATTACAACATAAAGCACTGAACGATATTCCTAGTGAGAGCATTGGGTTGTGATAGCCAATTGCTCATCTCACATGCGGGATCTCTCAGGACTTTATCCCATCTCCTTTCCTGGTCTAACTGTGTAACACTGCTAGGGTAGAGTATGAGATATTTGGGTTGGCAGGGCCGGCTTTAGGCCTATTCCACCAATTCCCCAGAATCAGGCCCCACACCTAAGAGGGCCCCACGCCCAGTGACAATCCCTTCCTTGGCTAGAGGCACCTTTTTAATTTTTACTCACCTGGTGGCGCTTCAGGTCTTCAGTGGCACTTGGGCGGCGGGTCCTTCACTCGCTCTGGGTCTTCGGCGGCACTTTGGTGGCAGGTCCTTCAGTGTCGCTGAAGACCTGGAGCGGGTGAAGGAGCGGAAGACAGGGATGCAGGGCACCACACACAATTTATGCACCGAACCTACTGTAATTTTGAGATGTTCGATTTTATGAACGTTTTGAGCTTACGAATTCCTCAATCTCCAATTAGTTCAGAAAATAGGGATTCTATTGTACTTCCTTGCTCCGACCCTTTGACTGGCTTTTCTAGTTGGTTTGTAAACTCTTTAAGGCAGGGGCTGTCTCTTAATAAGTGTTTGCAGCCTGGTAAGTACAAGCCCCACGTGTTTTTTTTTACATGTGTTTTTTGTTTTTTTTTAAAGTCATCCCTGCCGGGGCTCCATCGAAACTCTTCAAATTGGGCCCTGCACTTCCTAAAGCCAGCCCTGTGGGTTGGAGTATGATATGACTGCTGCTCATCTTCAGCGCTTATCTTTGCACTGAACACACAGTCTGCTGTTGCTGTGCTTTCCCACCCCAAGTTGAGATCAGGCCCGTTGGGCTAGGTGCTCTGCAAACACTTATTAAGAGACAGCCCCTGCCTTAAAGAGTTTACAAACCAACTAGAAAAGCCAGTCAAAGGGTCGGAGCCAGGAAGTACAATAGAATCCCTATTTTCTGAACTAATTGGAGATTGAGGAATTCATAAGCTCAAAACGTTCATAAAATCGAACACCTCAAAATTACAGTAGGTTCGGTGCATAAATTGTGTGTGGTGCCCTGCATCCCTGTCTTCCGCTCCTTCAAACCACACAGAGTGATTTCCAGTGCACTGAAGGCACTGGACTGTGAAGGGCTGTTGTCTTGTTCTTCTTCAACATCACTTTTGTTATGGGATTTTTTTTTCCCATTGGGAAAATTGGTTCAGATACCTGGTTGTCCGTAAGATTCGTGTTTATAAAATGGAGGCAGGGCTGTATTATTTTCACGGTTTTACAGACTAACACGGCTACCCTCTGATACTAAACTCAGATTTCCTCAGTCCTAGTCTAGTGCCTTAATTTTAACTCTTAACAGATTGTCAGTACCTTGGATCTACAGACCTGAAGTACTTCCTCATTTGAAAGAGTTAAACTTGTCCTTTGTAAATCCTCTTAGCAAGAGAAATACTTTCCCAGCTATCTCTTGCCCACTCACCCACTTACCCAATATGGATCAATACGGGAAGATTATCAGTCTTTTCATAATTTTAATAACCATTAACTGACTTGGTGCACCATTCATCTCAAGGCACTCTGCAAACGTATTCATTTAGATCCTGCCCCAAAGCCCTTTCAAGTCAATGGGAGTCTTTTCACTGGCTAGTGTGGGCTTTGGATCAGGCCTACATAGAAGCCTTTTCACATGACACTAAGATGCACCACAACTGGGGTGAAACATTGTGGCTGTTCAATAGTATACGGCAACGCCACATAACGGTTTAGATCAGGGAGGGAAGAATGCTATATTCCAGGTGAAACAGCAAATAGAATTTTGGGCAGGCAGAACCTAGCTGGAAATTGGCCAGGGTGCTAGGTTCAACAGCCCATTCTTGTGAGAAGTGATCACTGTAGGTTAGTTTTATGGTACGTCACATTTAAAAGACAACAGTTATAGTAGCTCTTAGCACCAGGCTTAGCTGTTTGATGAGATACAATTTTGAATTGAAGTCACCTCTCTATGCAATAAGTGATTTGTTATCCAAATTCAGTTTCTGCTAGTGGGTCACAGATCAGTGAGGTGTTCTACTATACCTATGTTTTATTAGGTCTGGCTTATGTTCGTTTAGAGGGTTTAATTTCTCCTCCTTTATATACAAGCTTGTGTCAGTTGCCTGAGCATTTTTATGTATGTGGCTGTCTTTTAAACTCTGTAAAACTTTATATGTAAAGAAAAATTTTAAAAAGCTTCAAGCATGATTTCAAAATCATATGTATCTTACAGTATTTTAATCGGTGAGGCTCTGAGAATGAGCCAATTAAAAACAAAAAAAAAACTTGTACATGAATCATGATTACATGTGTACATAAGTTTGCTAGGCTCTCAAGTAGGCACTTAATTATGCTAAACAAGCACTTGCACATTTAAAAATAGATTGCCATTCCTCCAGACCAACCCACTTATTTAGAGGGGAGGAAGCCAGGTCTTGATAGTGAATGATGAATTTTTTTGACAAATTTTGAGGTGAAAGATGCAAGTGCAAAGTATCATTATCCTTGTTTTATGTCTGTGCTTTCCTTTGGACATCTAGGACCACTTTCTGGAAAGGGGTGTCATATGTTCCCCGCTGTTAACACAAAGATACCTGCCATGTGCTGTTGCTCTTACTTGGGGAAGAAGACATCTGCTCTATTCCATCCCATCTGAAAAGGCACTGGTCTGAGGGTGTGATCTACACACAGAAGCAGTCATCTCTAGCAAGCTGTATTCCTGCTCCACAGCATCTTCCTGCGTCCCACGTTTTCTATTCCTGTTCTTGCTGGGTGGATGAGGGGTTGGTGTCAGCCTTCTTATTACCTATTTGATTTGATAGTGTTAATTTATTTTGACCACTTTAGCAGGAGATGCAACTACTCTCACAGCAGTGGCAGAATTTAGCCCCAAAGGTTTTTTTTAATGCTCTTATTTAAGGTTACAATAGATGTTCCAGTTGGGGCTGTCCAAACAGAATTAAGCCCCTTTGAAAACTCCCACCGCTACTCTTAACCATCACCTGTTGTAAACATCCCAATGCATGTAAGTGCCACTGATTGCCTACTTTTAAGTTATGCTGAGTCTCCAGCTTTAGGCATACAACAATGATGCATCTTCACGAAAATGTAGTATGCAGTGTAATGTAGTAAACAGTATGTAAGATCTGGCTTGAATAGGATGTGAGAGTGAGCCAGAGAGATAGATGAGTGTATCTATCACAGAAGTATTATAGCCACATAATCACTAGGTATAACCAGGGCCAATTTCACAGCTGATGTCACATGCACAATTCTGGCACTAGAAGCAAATTTTGGTTCAGAGAGTGGGCATGCGACTAAATGGCATGTTTTGAGTCAATGGTGACCTTGACTCCAAAAATGGAAATTGTTACACACTCTTAACTAAATGCTGAATTCAATGAGATCAGCATGTCCTTGCAACCTAGATTCACAAGTTACAGGAATCCCTTGAAAATATACTTAGCCCACCCAGGTGCTTTGAATTGTAGGGACATAAAATTTTAGTTCTTTTTGATATTTCTCCCCTTTTTGGGTGGGTTTTTTTTTTCCTCCTATGTAGTCTTTATTGTATTTGGTGTTGTTTTCCCCTCTCCCTGTGCTCTTCTTCTAACCTCTCACCAGAAAGGGAGAGGAGGGTAATTTAAAATTTTAAAATCCAGACATAAAATATAAGTGATTTTACCCATTTGGGTGAGTTTTTAAGACTCTCTTTTTTTGCATAACTTCTCTGACATCTGTTTTTCTTTATACTCCTTCCCAGGTCTCTCTGATGTGAGAGCAAGCCTATGTACCCAAAAGTAAAGCCATCTCCACATTGGCACTTTAAATGGATTGCGTGTCTTGCTATGCACATTTTAATACAAGTTGGAAGCAAGTTACAGAACTAAGTGTAACCAATTGGTCAGTTTGTTATAGGTCCTTCTCTGTGTTTAATCCACAGAGAATATAAATCTGTTCCAGCCCCAGTGTTAGAGGTTTGGCTCATAAGCTCTGCAGCAGCTCATTTTTTCTTAGCTTTGCAGGTCCCTGATTCAATCCCTGGTGTCTGCCAAGATGGTGGCCCTCACAGAAGGATGGACAAAATAATTTTGGCTAATTTCAAATGCACTCAAGCATCATAGGTTAGAAACTTTGACTTGAACTCAGCTGGCCTTTTCTCTTCGGAGAGACCATGAAGAGAGAGGCAGAATGGTGTAGAGAGAGAATAAACCGTAATGGAAAAATTAGCTGAAAAATGGAGAGCAGAATGTAGGCAGAGAGATATAAATGCATACAGAGAGAGGGTGGGAGGAATCCAGTGAAGAGAGATCAGGAAAAATGGAGCAGAGCATGGATACTGAAAAACTAATACAACAGCACCATGAAAAGTGGGACAGAAGAGGTCAAGAGAGACACAGTCTAATGAGAATACTCTAGTATTTCTTATCATTTGTATTGCACTTCATAGTCATTATCAAATTAAACCTTGAAGCACACCAGTAGGTAATTGAGTATTATGATCCCATTTAATAAACAGAGAATCTAAGACCCAGTGAAATGAAAAGGGCTTCCCACAGCAAGTCAGTGGAAGAGCCAGGATTAGAACATAGGACCTTTATATCCCCCATGTGCCACGCCCATTTCTCCAAACCATGCTTCCTCCCAAGGCTTTGGGGAATAGTCTACTTATAATAAAAGTCATAGTCTTCCATTCAGCTGGAAATGAGAGGATGTACAGGGGTGTCTTTCAGGGAAAATAAATGTGTGAGACCTCTGCCAAGTTTTGTGACTTTAAAATATGGTTTGAGAGCGACTTGCTAGGATTTGCCTATCCCAATACAGATTCTTCTTCATACACCATTGATGGGCAGCATGGAGATTTAGCATCAAGCAAGGTTTTCACTAGATACAGTACTCTGGCCTTATCTACTCTAAGAATGTTTTGAAAAAATTTCCCACTTTTGCTAACATTGGGTCAATTCTATCAGTGCTAGCAGTGTTGGGAACACAGGCAGCCACTGGTGTTTTATGCACCCTATTGATTAGACCAGTTCTGAGCAAGGTTAGATGTCATGCTGTCTACATTAGCGGTAGCCAGGTGCTCATCTATGCTAGGACTCCAAATGCTGGCAACACCAATGGAGTGAAACACTGTCCACAATGGTGAGAAATTTGCCCTGTCTAGACAGGGATGCTGAGATCCTTTTCTCTGATCACATTTGCAGTGTGGAAGTTGGCCCACATTAAGACTTGATCCAAAACCCATTGAAGACAATAAACAATAGTCCCATTGACATCAGTGGGCTTTGGGATTAGGGCCTACTAACACTGCACTCAGATTCATCCCATGGTGATGGCACCCATACAGAAAAACAAATAGATGGTTTCGGTACTTCTTTCAAAACCTGTTTAGCTTTATGTGCTACAGATGCAGGATGAATAATGTGGAAACCTGAACTCCGTCCTTGACTTTCAGTTTCCCCACTTTCCCTTCCCCCCTCAGCATGAAATTCATGGCAAAGCAAAGTTCACCTGTTTTGATTTAGATACAAAATGTTTCAGAGTTCTAATTAGTGGCGGGGGTGGGGGAGTTGTTTGATGTTAACAAATTTATGAATCTAATGAAAACATAAAAGGCAGGTAGCACCAAAAAAAAAAAAGAAAAGAAAAGAAAAAGAAAAATAAGAAACAATGATAAACCCATAAGGAAAAATGCAATCAAAACCACATAACATATTGGGATTTAATTTTGCCTTTTAATTTGCCATTCTCCTTCTTTAGAGTCTGATAATATAGAAGTTGTTGTTTTTTAAATGGAAGTAATATGACATTCTATTTAATTTCCTCCAAAACAAGACAGTCTGGCTCACCAAATATAGCCTGACAAAGGAAAATAGGAATTTACTGATCAAAGTGTGCAGTGCTCCACCTTGAATCCCTCCTGCCCTATTAAACCCCCCTGTAGTCGAGACAGAGAAACAAATTTCTCTCACATCAATGATGCTTCCATAATCAATTTCAAATAGCCCTTTGCATAGGGATGCAAATCTTAGCTTTCTCTTAATAAAGCATTTTAGAAGATGGATGTACTGATCTGATATTATTAAACGAAAAGTGGTCTTCTTTTAATCTAGAGATGCAGGGGTGTTAGTAACAGAGTGCATCAAAGGCCTGGTCTCTTTCTCTTCCTAATTATCAATAGTGTTTTATAATCTTATTAATATTGATACACAGTATACTGAAGATCTGTTAACGTATAATGTATGTGGAGGATAATTAACAAGATCCGAGTCAGATCAATCGCCTATTTGACAGCAAACGGTGTGTGGCTTATAAATTATACATATACTAGGTATGGCTAGAAATGTTTAAAGTTTCAGTCCAATCCTTCCAGTTCAGCACTGGGGAAACTGATGAACTTAAAGGCATAGTCCCTTGCCTGTTAGGTTTATACTGTACACTCAGAGGAATAACTCTTATTTAAAAATCAAAGAGTTCCATTAACTGCCAAGATCTCATGGCAGCACAGAAAACACACCTTCCCCTTGTGAAGTGCTGCAAAACAAAAGGCAAAATCTTGTAAGAAAAAGGATGATTAATAAAAGTGAGGTAATATTCCTTTTGATTTCTGAGAGGAGGTAGCACGCAGGATGTTCCAAATGACAGAACTGATCCCACATCATTGCACTGGCCTTTAACAAGGTTAGACTTGCTAGTGCAGTAAATACAAGTAATAATCCCAATTAATATTGCATGTTTTGGTGGGTGTGAGAGCATGAAAGGTTTCTGCAGATTACTGTACACTCCCCAAAGCAGACGCGTGATGAGATGATGGGATGGAAATAAAACTTCCTTTTTTTTTGTTGTTGTTGCAGAGCTGGTGATAAGCATGGAGCTGAGATGAAAGCAGATGTCAAGTTTAACAAAAATAACATATTATTATTAAAAATAATTTACCTCAGGAGTACAACCTAATGCAGTAATGACTACTCAAGGCAGTGAAACTTCTGCAACATTGTGGAAACGGTTCTGATGTCCTCTCCTCTTCCACAGCAGATCTTGGGACAAACTCATGCTCAACCCTGTGTGACATACCTAGATTGCAGACCTATCCTCTGGAATGAAGCAAGCCCCTAGTGTTTCATACAGGAGTCATGGGGTCAGATTAAGCCATTAGAATGTGAGTTCCTTGCTGGGGCAAAGTGCCTATTGATGTCAATGGGAATTTTGCCTGATAAAGATATAGGAATTGCCATTCTGGTTTCAACCACTGGTCTCTCTAGTCCAGTATCCTGCCTCTGACAGTGGTCAGGACCAGGGGCGGCTCTAGGGATTTTGCCTCCCCAAGCACAGCAGGCAGGCTGCCTCCGGCGGTTTGCCTGCGGAGGGTCCGCTGGTCCCATGGCTTCGGCGACCTCCCACAGGCATGCTGGGGCTTGGAGCCGCCCCTGGCCAGGACCTGATGTTTCAAAGAAAGGTGCAAGAACCCCCCAGTAAGCACTGTGGCACTTTCCAAAGGTCTCACCCTAATAGTTAGAGATTTTAAACCATGACACGTGAGGTTTGATCTCCTTTTTAATAGTCTCTTTGGTAGCATAAACCATTATAAGGTTATTCCTGTTATCCATACAAACTTCCAAATCCCTTTTGGAATGTTGCTAAATAATTGGCCTCACTGACATCCATGACAGTGGGCACAGGCGTCAGAACACCTGCTGATGGAAGATCAGGGCTTGTGAGAGCACAGGGCTTTAAATCACACAGCATCCCAAAGGCAATTCAATGCACTTTACACAGGCTACCTTAAAACCAGTTTACCCTGTTTACTTTTAATTACCTTTTTAAGTGTGTATGTGTTTGTGTTAATGCACCTTTTGGCTACCTAACAGTGAAGAGAGACAGCCTGGCCTGGCCATCCACAACAGTGCCAGGAAGCCAGTGAATGGTGGCATGACGGGGGACGCTCAGGCTTAGGGAAGCAGTCACTGACACTTCCCTGGTACTGTTGCTGCAGGGCTATTTCAGTCATTCAAATTATTCGGTCCATCTGCAGTGTGGAGGTTAAAATCTTTGCTCTATTGTGGGAGATGGGGAAAATGAATCAGCATTAAAGTAAGTTATTGAAATCACAATATCATATACTTTTCCCCTGAGTGTTTCAAATGGCTGAACCAATGTGAATGAATTAACACTTACAACCACCGCAGGAGGTTAAGAAGGTTTCAGCAAGGGAGGTTTAGGTTGGACATTAGGAAAAACTTCCTAACTGTCAGAGTGGTTAAGCACTGGAATAAATTGCCTAGGGAGGTTGTGGAATGTCCATCATTGGAGGTTTTTAAGAGCAGGTTAGAGAAAATCCTGTCGGGGATGGTCTAGATAATACTTAGTCCTGCCATGAGTGCGGGGGACTGAACTAGATGACCTCTCGAGGTCCCTTCCAGTCCTATGATTCTAAGACCAACATTTTCAGTAATGGCCAAAATTTGCGAAACTAGACCGAAAAGACAAGGCACCTCAAATCAGTGGCAGCATTAACGCATGTGATTTCCTCACAGTCACACGGTCAGTCAGTGACTGAGTCAGGAATACAACCCAGGTCTCCTGACCCTATAGTCTTGTGTTGTAACCACTGGAGTGTGCTTCCTCTTCTCCTCTAACCATTTTGTCTTTGCCTCATGCAGCTAATTCATGTCATGCTACTTGCCATGCTACATCTAAACATGTTTAAGACAGCTCAGCTTAACAGGGAGCATTGCATTCTGGGACCTGTAGTCTCCATTGCTCACAACTTCACACTAAAGGTGAGGGCCGCTACCACAATCTGTTCCATTTTATAGCATGTAAGTGTGGCCGCAAGGCTCCTTGCAAGTTGCCAGCATGGCAGTGGATTGGGTAAAGCTCAGGCACCTGGCCATTCCCATTCCCTGGAGTCATCTATTCCCCACTTCCCTGTAACTCATCAAGTTTAATATGGGAGTCTGCAGAAGTCATTTTCATATTACACTTACCTTTTGTTCCACTTTCTCCACACAGTTTAGACTTAGTTAACAGTATTGAACTAGCATGTCAGAATAATATTAAGCATTGGTCACAACTCTCTTCTCTTCACCAGGTAAGCGCTCTAATCATGACTCTTTGCTGAATCTTTCACCAGTGAAAAGTGAACTACCCACTTTGTCCCTTTTCAGCGGTGGGTATGCATCCATGCATGCGAGGAATATATTCCTTAGCCCACTAGAAAAGAAAATTAGCTTAGTTTTCAAACTTGGGGCCCTTACACTAAACATCCGAGTATTCTTAAGCATCCATATATCATTTTTATGTGCCCATTGTCAATTTGGCCATCTGTGTTTTAACACTGGAGGGGCCAGACTGAAATGTTATGTTAAAGAAAACATTAAAGTTGAGATACAAACCAACCAGAGTAAGGAAAGGATGGGCTTAGGTTGTCCCAAGGTGGGCTGTGTTTTCAGTGCATGGAATGAAAGCTCACTTCTTCCATATGTGCTGCAATGCTGAGGTGGCAGCATGTGACCTATGCAGACCACACAGAAGTGGACTATCCCCTCCCCCTGCAGCTCCTCTGTGTGCCCTGTGAAACATCTGTGGCCATTGATTTGGCAGAGCCAGAAGAATTAGGGTGGGACACTTCTACCCCAGCCTCCTCAGAGGGGGATGTTGAGCATACACATACCCAGCAGCCAGATTTTCCTCATGGAAATGAAACTGCTTGTAAAGCATTTAAAGATTATACAAGGGGCTTGTAGCAACTGTGACTCCATAGCTGTGGAAAATGCCTCAAGTATCTACTGACCAATGGAAGAGATTTTAGGCCAATCAGGTCACCGGCAGAACTGCTTTTCTTCCCTGCCCTGCCCCTCCCTCTCTCCCATTTACCTTTCTTTTGTTTGCTCTAAATTGCTGCTTAATGCTCATTACCAGGTCATTAAGCAGTAAAGAAGAAGAGGAGGAGATGGAGAGAAGAAAAGGGGGAGTGAAGAGGAGACAGGAGAGAGAAGGAAGATAGGGAGAGGAGAGCCATGTAAGCCTGGGCTGTCCACAAAGTTGCACTGGTTCAGCTGGATTTATGGAACTTGGAAAAGGGATCACAGTTAGGTAGCTCATGTTAGCTGCTAAACCCACTATAAACTTGGCCACTTTCCTAAGTCAAGACAAGACTTCAAGGTGCAATTTTAAACAGGTTTATTTAAACTAGTGCAAATTTGTATGCAGACACTCTGAAATGGATAGCAGGGGACTGGATTTGATGGCTGAGCAGATCCCTTCCAGTCCTATGTCCCTAAATCATTTTAACCCTGATTTATACAGATTCAGCTTGTACCACTGTAGATAGCAGTTTCAGGTGAAAGCTGAACTGACGTAAGCCTGGTTTAAGCTGATGTACCTGCGGGTTTACATCAGTATAACCAAAAGCAGTTTTTAAACCAATGTACCAGTGCAATTTCTGTGTGTATACTTTAATTTGATTGTTTACTGTATTAAGCTAAATTGAAATAATACTATCTACACAGGTTTTAATTTAAATCGGTTCATTTAGGTTAAACTGGGGCAACTATCCTGTGTTAGACAAGCCTTTAAAGAATTTTTGTAAACCTCTCAATATCAAAAAGTTTCCCTTCCCCAAAGAAACATTATTTTTTTAATGTGTGAAGTTTAATTGGGAGTTGATAAAGCAGAGTTAAGCCCCATGGTGATATCCTAAAATAAAATTAAACAGGTATTTGGTTGGTTTTTAGATTTCAAAGTTTCCTGGAGTCCTTGGACACAGTTTCTTTACACCTCCTTAGCCTCAAGCATGATACTTGCAAGCTAACCAAGCCCATTCATGTTTTTAGGGAGCTTTGGCCTCTTGTGAAGTCATTGGTTATATGTACACACCATTTCACACCTAGCAGAAGTGAAAGTCCCAGCCTGGGTTGACAGACTTGGGTGAGTGGCACTCACGCTCTAAAAATAGCTGTGTAGACACCATTGTGAAGTTGCCGCTTGGGCTCTGAAACTGTCAGAGGAGAGTGGGCTTCTGACACCCAGCTCCAGCCTGAGCTACAACTTCAAGTCGCTGTTTACACAGCTGTTTCTAGAGCATTAGGATGAGCCCCATGAGTTGCAGTTTGCCGACTTGGGCTGGGAGGCTTCCTCCCAATTGGTCCAATATGCTGTGTAATCGATATAGCCATTGGTGTTCAAACAGGGCTCAGGCTTTACAGAGAAGCAGCACATCTGCTTTTTCCTGGCTGTCCCTTTTCTTACAGTACTTCCAGCTCTCCATCCCACACATGCTCGTGGTGGAATTACGAGTACTGGGCTCCTTCTTAAGGAAACACTTTGTAATCATTTCAACTTGGTGAACCACTGATCTGACTTGGTATGATAAATACTGTGTGTTATTAAAATCCATTACCTTCCCCAGCATATTTTAATAACTTCAGGAGCTTATTTATTAAGTAAGGCCAGAATTTTCAGAAAAGCTCAGCTCTCAGCTAGGCACCCAAATGAATGGGTAGATTTTCAAAAGTGCTCAGTGCATTGGATGCTCATCGGGTGCTGAGTTTTTTTGGGTCCTGTCTGTGTCATAATGGAAACTACTGAGTGCTGAACACTTTAGAAAACCTGACCCTTATTTAGGTTCCTAAATGGGGGCTGTATGCAGTGTTGTAACCGTGTTGGTCCCAAGATATTAGACAGACAAGGCAGGTGAGGTGTAATATCTTTCATTGGACCAACATCTGTTGGTGAGAATGACAAGCTTTTGCGCTTAGACAGGGGAGCTGAACAGTTCTGAAAATCTGGTCCCAGTTGTCGTGGGTGTTGAGCACTTGAAAACCTGGCCTTGAGCTCTTTTGAAAATCTGATCCTAATGGAGTAAAAGGAACGGTATCCAGTCAGATGGACCTAGTCTCAACATTGGCCAGCTATGTTCATAGAGACCGCAGGATTTTGTCCCTTTGCAGGTGGCTGTGGCTTTGAGGGCAGACCCACTACATTATTTATTCAGACTGAGGCAGAATGAAAAAGAATGGCTGTCATTCATTCTAAGCACCCTCAACAGAATTTAGGATACAACTATCCAAAGTTGCCTTCCTTAGGCCTAAACTGCAGCAGTTCTACCCCACCAACAAAACAGGCAAATTAAAAATTAGAAGAACTCTCCTTTTTGAACTCTTTACCACTCTTATAACTCCCACCCCCTTTTCAAAATCCTGAGGGGGAAACGGTGAGCTTTAAGCGTGCCCTGGAGATCATCATCGATGTATGTTAATATGCAAACAGTCACTAGAACCTTTGCACAGTTCTAATCCACACACCCCATTATTAGCATACACAGCCCTGACATCTCTCCCGTCTTCAAGGCAAAGGTTGTAATAGTCAGTGCTAGAGTGAGGTCACCTATTACTAAAACTTCATTGCTCTTTTGGGATGTTCTCTAGAAAATGTACTCGTCTGTTATGACCATGACTAATAAATGAACCAAGTAAATTTACTAACAAATTCTGCTGCCCCCACAAAAGTACTTGGTTCATTTATTTGCCATTTTAAGTGATTATATTTCTTACCAGCTATTTATTTGCGATGACTCATTTGGCTATTAGTGAATTTCTGCTGCTCTGTGTGTGTGTGTATGCTCGTCCGTGCGCATGCGTTTGCACGCACACAGTTCACAAACAGTAAAATCTCACTAATGACCAAATGACTCATTGCAAATAGATATTTTCCTTTTGCAAACTAGATAGTGAGCAATAAATAAATCATCTGTACAGAAATGTACTTAAATGTCACAAATGCTCATGTGATAAATAATGTTATCATGCGCCTTTGAATTCCTCACTTATTTAATATTCACTAAGGTCTGATCCTGCTCCTATAATTCAATAGCAAAACTCTCATAGTCTTCACTTATGCAGGCTTCAGCTTGAATTCATGTCCCCAGAATTTATTCAAACATTTTAAACCCCTGAGCTTCAAAAGCTGCCATCCTCCCAAAGTGCAGAATTTGCCTACTAGAAGCACACCTGTGCAAGGCTCAAAGTTCACTTCTAGGCCACTGGCAACTTTTCTATACATTCAGAATCAAGTTGTGGGATGGAATTTTCAAAAGCACCCAAATAATTTAGGCAGATGGGGGCCACATTGAATTCCAGTAGGACTTCTGCTTTTGTCATGTGGATGCTTTTGAAGATCCGACCTCATGGCTTTAAAGTCCAATATCTCATCTCTGCAAGGCTAAGTATGGGAGCCTTATACCATTGAAAAGGAAGTGTCCAGAGGTGAAATTGTAGCCACACTGAAGTCAAAGGCAAAACTACAGTTGACTGCAGCAGACCAGGCTTTCATCCCAAGTGTCCGAATGGTACACAGCAAGGATACTAACCCTGGAAGATCTTGAGATAACAGATTGAAAATTTTCAGACCTGCCTGGGAGATTTAGGGCTTGTCTACACTACCGTGCAGGGTTGATCTAAGATACGCAACTTCAGCAACATGAATAGCGTAGCTGAAGTCGACGTACTTAGATCTACTTACTGCGGTGTCTTCACTTTGGTAAGTCGACAGCTGACGCTTTCCCGTCAACTCCGCTTGCATTCCTCGTTCTGGTGGAGTAACAGAGTCGACAGAAGAACGCTCAGCAGTCTATTTATCGTGTCTGTCGACCTCTGCTGGATCAATCACTGCCCTTAGAGGCACAACTCCCACTCATTTTCTATGGGAATTGTGCAGCTAAATGCATTAGGCCGCTTTGAAAATCTCAGTCTAAATGCGTAACACTTTTCTCTACAAGCGAGCTATTTTAGATCACTTTTCAGAGGTTCTGTAGCTCCCTCTGAGCCCAGTAAAGTCTTGTTTGAGGTAACTAAGGCACCTCGTTTTACTAGTAGAGGGATTAATTTTTTAAAGCGCACCTAATACAGTGTTTCTGTAACATACATGACACACAAAAAATACAAAATGGTGGAGTGTGGCATAAGGACTTCATCAGCACTCATTTGCTATGAGCTGCATTACTCACACATAGCTTCACCACTTGTAAGTGCGATGCCAAACTCAAAGCCATGCTGCTAAAACCTTTACCACAGCATCATGTATTTCATATATGTGGTATGTACATAGACACTACGTGTGTGGGGACAATATCCAAGTGATGAATTGTGGACCCTGTGATAAATAAAATTTAGCACAGGGTTTTGCAATTTATTATTCACCTTTGAACACCTCTCTTGCACTCTGCGGATTAATTCAGGCAGAGGTCTGGTCTACAAGGCAAACTGATGTCATTATAACTATGTTGCTGGAGGCGGGGGAATCCACACCCCTGAGCAACGCACTTATACCGACCTAACTCCTGGTTGATGGGAGGGCTTCTCCTTTCATAGCTACTGCCTTTCAGGGAGGTGGATTATCTACACTGACCAGAGACATTCTGCTGTCCGTGTTGGTAGTGTCCTTACTAGGCACTACAGCTGCACAAGTGCCCCACTACAACAATGTAAGTGAAGACAAGCCCTAAGGCTAAATGCAAACACGAAGAGCTTGGCAACACTTGCGAGTTACAGCACAATAAAGGAGCCCTGGGCGCCCTCGCTCACTCTCTGTCCACACTGGCAAGGCACGTAGAATGCACTGACTGTGCCACTACAGCGCTGCTGGTGCTCCACCTCGGTGAGTGGAATAATGTTTGCTGTGCCCCCGCTGGAGCACCGCGGTGCCAGTGTGGACGAGATGTTGCATTACTGCGCTCTGATCAGCTTCCAGAAACGTCCCATAATCCTCTTAAATCAAGTGGCCACTCTTGTCATTGTTTTGAATCACTATAGGAATGCGGATATGCCCTTTGAAAGTTCCGTTTCTGACAGCCGGGAATGCTGTGTATGAGAGAGAGAGAGGTGAGGATGGGGGGAAGGGGGAGGTCTGCTGCTGTCTGAACTTACAAGACAGCATGCTGACATGCTCTCAGCCCCCCAAAACCCACTCTCTCTCCCCCCACATATACACAACACACTCCCTGTCACTCCACCCCACCCCCTCCATTTGAAAAGCATGTTGCTGTCACTTGCATGCTGGGATAGCTGCCCATAATGCACCACTCCCAATGTTGCTGCAAGTGCCGCAAATGTGACCATGCCAGTGCTCAAGCAGCTGTCAGTGTGGACAGACTGCAGCGCTTTCCCTACTGCACTCTCTGAAGACGGGTTTAACTCGCAGCACTCTACATCTGCAAGTGTAGCCGTGCCCTCAGCATGTGCTTATCTTTACTACTGTGAGTGGTCCCACTGAAGACAAGGGCTCTAACTGCAGTAGTAAAGTTAATAGTTAATGAGTAAGGCCATGGCTACACTAGAGAGTTGCACGCTGGTGAGGGGGTTACAGCGCTGCAACTTAGGATGTGGCCACACTTGCAAAGCACGGCCAGCGCTGCAACTCCCTGGTTGCAGCGCTGGCTGTACACCTGGTCGAGCCTCGGGTGTAGCGATTCCAGCGCTGGTGATCCAGCGCTGGTCAGCAAGTGTGGACCCCACCAGCGCTTTTATTGACCTCCGGGGTATAAGGAGGTATCCCAGAATTCCTGTCCACAACAAACCGGAAGAAAGGGAGAGCTCGGAGTTCAGCCAAACTGCTTATTTAAAAAACAAACATAGTTGCTGTTTGCTGAGCGAGCGGAGGCAGGCAGGGGAATTACTTTGGAATGTTCACAGCTGTTTGCTTGAAGAGAGAAACAGCACGCTCACACGGCAGAGGGGGAGGAGGAAGTCCATGTTGAGCAGTTGCTTATCTGGTCTGACGGCTATTTAGGAGTGCATAATTTGCATTTAGTGAATGAGAGAGGGGTGGGGGAAGGGGGTCAGAACTTTTAAAATGATTGAAGGTAGGCACTGTGTGCCAAGTCCTTAGAACTTGCAAGGCAGGGAGCTGAGAACAGTGTCAACTCCAAAAATCCATTCTCTCTGTCTCCTCCACGCTCCCTGTCACATTCCACCCCACCCCTCTCTTTTGAAAAGCACGTTGCAGCCACTTGAATGCTGGGATAGCTGCCCACAATGCACCACTCCCAACAGCACTGCAAATGCTGCAAATGTGGCCACACTGCAGCGCTGGTAGCTGTCAGTGTGGCCACACTGCAGCGCTGGCCCTACACAGCTGTACGAACACAGCTGTAACTACTAGTGCTGCAGAACTGTAAGTGTAGCCATGGCTTAAGTGTTTGCAGGCCTAACATTTGCAAACCTCCAAAGAGCTTCAAACATCTCATTTCCATGTCTCCTACTTTCCATCCCACATGGAATTTTCACAGCTCCTCCCTTATCTGATGCCTGGAATAGGCAATAGTTAGGTCTTGACCACTGATGGGTTTAAGGTCCGACAGGCATGATCCTGCAGGGTTTGGCACAGGAGGTTTACATTGTCAGAAAGGGAAGATACCTGACTTTCCAATGGGACTTGCAGCACTTGCTTCTAGAACCTGGAAAGGCTCAAATTTTGGACCAAAAAACCACAGCATTATTATGCAGAGTACAATATTTTTGGGGTATTTTTAAGTGCCTTCTAAATTGCCAAATTGTAATGTTATTCTCTGTCTAAAGCCAATACAGTTGTACTTATAGCCCTAAGGCAGCCCCTGCTTTATGAGTGGAAAGAGATGTAAAAAAGTCAATATTAACAACAACAAAAACTCAACCCCCTGTCTCCAGCATGTTGATGTGGCATAAGGGCTTATTGACTCTTGTTTGGGATGACCAGTATATCTTGGGAATAAAGCAGCCATCCCAAACTCATATCAATAAATAAATCCTTTTTACTGCACCAGACTCTGTGGGCTTGAACCTACAAAGTGCAGCATGTGCTGGTTGTGATCCAGCAAAGCATGAGCTTAACTTTAAGCAGGGAGTAGTCATTTTGAAAGCAGTGAGACCACTGCTTTAAATGCTTTGCTGGAATGGGTCCAGAATGCTCAGCGCCATGCAGGATTGACCCTCTATATACAAGTCTAGGCATGATACACAAAATGAGCCAGAAAAATTACTGCAGAATATAAAAGAAATTGAAGCAAATATTTTCCTGTCCTGACACACAGTTTGGCTCTGAAACACCACAGAATTCTACAAGCTCTGAATATGGCTTATAAATTAATAGAGTTCTATTAATCAACATATGTCACAGTATATAGAAAAATATGTGGTTTACATATACGCACGGAATTGTTTATGACTCTGCAACCCATCTACCTGACACACTGCCGTCTTCTTTCCTTGTGAACTGTCCTCCTCATCAAATGTCCTAATTCATAGCTTCTCCAGAGCAAATAAAACAACCTGCACTGTTTCTTTAGGTAAAAGTTTATGCTGATACAATGAGAGAGAGTCAGCACTGGAAGAGCTCTTAGATGGCATTGTAAGAAAGGTCATATAAAGTTTTAATAGCAGTCAGAAACGCAAGAATGGAGCTGATATGCTAGTGGTAAGGTGAGTTGCTTTTGGGGTGGGGTGGGGGGTGAGGTTGAGTTTATAAGCTAGTGAGATCAGGATCCAGAGATGTTGCCAAGAAGTAACACTAAAACCTTTGCATAGTGTTAATAAACAACTCCCTTTGAAGCTAATAGTTTTTCTACAATCTGTAAGCAGCAAGATAATATTCTACCTGAATGGCAAAAGTCCACTTTCCTTTTTGTTCATTATTTGAATGAGAACACCTGTTTAAATGTGCAAAGTGCTTTAAAACTACTTCTGCAATGTGTTTTGCTGAAAGATGCTAAGACACAGAATCGCTGTCTCTCATTTTGTACCATTTTGGATGCATTAGTGAAAGAGTGGGTGGCAAGCCAGCATCATTCTTGACACATTTACTTCAGATTTTCTTTCTGGTCTCTTTTTTTTAATGTTAGTTTGTTGTACATTGCCCTAAAGGTTTTGTTGGAAAAACTGGGTAACAAACAGCACGACTACTGAAAAACAGAGTAACTCTGTAAACAATACAAAAACATCAAATAAGCAAACAAACAAAACACCTGAGGTTTTTCACATCATGCTGGAATTCCTCCCACCAGTAGTAGAGTACATATTCAAGACTCCAGTACTGCTTCCAGTTCCGGTAACCGATACGTAGCTAGGCTTCCAAATGGGTTCTTCTCTTCCTGTAAGTACAGCTATGTTTGACTTCCTTTGTATTTCTGATATATACAGTAGTACTTGCTCGCTGTTTGGCCAAATCTCGTGGGTTTCTGCAGTTTTGGTTCGAGTCTGAGCGTCATGTTTCCTCAGTCTTGTGCTCCTGATTTATCTCCTATCAACCCTCAGATCTGTTGGTAAACATTCATTAAAATGAAGTAGTAACATTCATCAGCAGTTTACCAGGTTACCTTGAATCTGTGCTTCAGTTCATCCAAGCGCAGAATGGGGGCAAATGGGTAAAATCCTGGCTTCATTAAAGTCAATGGCAAATCTCCCGTTAACTCTGATGAGTCCAGGATTTCATACAATATTCCTGACCTATCAAATATTGTGAAGCTTAACTAATCCCTGTTTGTAAAGTGCTTTTAAGTCCCTAAGTGTAAAAGCGCTAGAGAGATTTAGCCAATAACTTCATAGAACACTGGTTCAATTCTGAGAATCTGCATTTCTGATATTGTTCCCCCTAATGGACATTCTTTCTCTCTTAACTGCTTGACTGAGGCTTAATGTTCCTGGTACGTCCAAGAGGAAAGCAGTCAGTGTGCTTCTCAATATACCAGGTACAGTACATCCTGATACTACTTTGGAATGTTAATGGATGCACCTTGGCTCATGGACACAGTCTAGTACACCTATTTTTAAAAGAATCATATTCAATGTACTTAGTATATCGTCCATCATGCACTGAATCATGTAGCCTACAATCAGGAGTGCAATGGCTTAGAGGTATGAGCAATAGTCTTGAAATACCAGCTCCCTAGAACCATAGGGTCATAGCCATGCATGGTCTTCCCATCTCTTCAACCTTCCCAACTCAGAAATTCAGCCCAATGCAGTTTACTGAATGCTGTCTCCTGAGTGAGTCTTGTCTATTCTGCAGGGGTATTAAAATCCCATGGCTGCTTTCATAAATGTAAAGGTTTTCCCTAATGTGCTTGGCCAATGCTTTGCAGGATGTTATCCTCTACCCTAGATGGGACTGCATTTCATTGGGACAATAGATGTCTGGAAAATCATATATACCCATCCCATGCTCAACACATGCATACCTTTAGGATGATAGACAATATGTAAATATAAAGCACAGTTGTATTAAGGAAGTTTAATGCAAATGTTCTATTTAATTACATAGGATGGGTCAGAATATGGGTCATAGGAAGAAGGATTCAGTCGATACAAGCCCAGACCAGGTTGGTAGTGTGAACATCATTATTATCTGAAGCCTATCTGGTGGCCTGTTTGAAACAGATTGGTGGTTTCACTCCATTTCCTAGTGGACACATCACAAAACCACTTCAGCAATTGGTATGAAGTGGCAGCTTCGCCAGAAAGGTGAGATAGAAATAAACCCAAGAATGAGCTCTCCTCACACTCCAAGAAGTTTATCTCCAAACCAGGTTGGGCACATTGCTGGGACAATCTGGGGAAACTGATTGCTCTGCTGTTGCCACTTAAAGGGGGGTTTGGCTCTGTTGGTCAGGTCTCAACCTGGCATCTTTTCCAAGCACAATAGTCACATACAATGTTCTTGTATTTGACAAGATGCAATATTTGACAAAAGCACTGTAGTGAGCATTCACCGTAGATGGAAGCTGAGCAGCTGTGCCTTGGCAGTGTCACCCAACCCTGTTGTATTTTCTTCTGAATTGACTTCTCTCCTATCACTACTCTTTTAAGAGGTAAGTATTACTATTTTTATTTACTGCTCTGTGTGTGTGTGTGGTGGTGGGGTGGATGGCTATATTTTAACCAATGAGCCATTTGTTTAGATAAGGCTCTCCCACAAAGATACATTCTACGAAATCCTTCAGTCACAAGAAATAAAACCGATGATTGATTTGCATTCTCTAATACACCTTCTGGCTGAAACCAGTTGTACGGACTGTTGAGAAGGCGCTTGGGAAAGCATGGTTGTTGTCTGAGTGGCAGTAGAAAGAAAATGTTAATAAAGGGCAGTTCACTAAACTGAGGTTAAATATTTTCATACTTCTCAACTAACCCAGCAATATCCCTGAATTCTCATTCAAAAAAAGTCCTTCGTAATCTGATGTTTTACCTCATTAAGGAAGCACAGTTTTGAGGATCAAGAAATATAATGTAGATGGGGATCGGGGAGAAGGTACCAGAAAGGCAGCTTTTGGAATCCTGATTCCTTTCTTTTTCTGAAGGTATTTGGTGCTTCAATCTTGATTTTATTTTATATCTAAAAACTTGTAACTGAAATGGGCGAACTTGAAGAAGTTTGGAAGCACAATTCTTTCTAGACCTCTTAGTCCCTCAGGGGAATGCATATGTTGCAGCAGCCTTTAGGATGGAGCCAGCTCTGCAATTAGCCATTGTCCACCCCTTCCTTCCCACTGTGAAATAGTTTGTGGGATGATAGGAAGGAGCCCAAGGGCTGTTATCCTGCAGGGGCGCAAGAGGCTACCTTCCCTTTTTTTTTTTTTTTTTTGCACCTTCCTTTTAGTACCAGGCACAGTCTGGCCCTGAATGAACATCTGAAATGCTGGGATCTTCAAAACTGGGCTTGAAATCTTACAAGAAGAGACTTTCTCATCATATTTCAACAATTCTTCCTCCAGCTCTAAGGTCTGCCGAGTTGCAAGATATTGGGACATAAATTAAAATGAATAGCTGAAACTTCTTTTAACCTCAACAGAAGTTCAGCCTGAGTTTGTTCTGAGTTTTGAGCGATGGTCCAGGCTAGTTCTTATTTTATCCAGACTGATCTGCTTAGGCCTAATTTGTAATAATTTCTACTGGCTATGGGCCCAAGATACACAGTCTATATCCAACCTAGATATTCCCAAAGCTTGTTGGTGGGAGTTCAGATCTGGTGAACTGGTTTAGCCTGTTGCAGTGATAGCTGTCAGACGTGAAGTTCACCTGTACCTGAACTTTCCCAAGGTTTGAGGATGTTTCATTCTTGCCTCTCTGACAGATGAGTTCACACGAATATTTTCTTTATGTCACTGTTTTCCAAGGGAAGTGAATGGTAGAAACACTATTGATTGAAATGTTTAAAAGTAGACTGAATAGACCACTGGCATACATGCATTAGGAACAATCCTGCATTGGATGAAGGTCTAGACTAGAACAGAGATTCCCCCAGTCTGTGGACTATGATGCACTAGTAGGTCACAGAGATCTGGCTGGTCTCATGAGTAAGTGTGGCACAGATGGCCTCTGTAGGAAGAGTTGAACCATATCTGTAAAGAGATGTCTACTGCATTGACATCATTATATATCTTTATCACAGATTATGTGCATTTGGGCAAAGATTTTTATAAAAAGATTTCTGAAGTAATTTTTTTTAAAAGCACCTACAGGACTTAGAAGCCCAAGCCTTATTGATTTGCAGTGGAACTTTGGTGCTTTTGGACCCTCAGGCCATAGGCACATGAATGAGTGGTCTGATTTCCAAGATGCTGGCCATCCAATAAGTCCCACTGACATCAGCTGGTGCTCTGCACTTCTGAAAATCAGGTCAGCTATTTAGAAATCTGATTTCTAAATAGATTTATGAAAATCTCAGCCTTGATCAGCTGGATAAACTTTAGACCTCAGAAAACTCCATCAAATCAATTTTGGTGGCCCTTCTCATAGGGAAATGTGTAGTCCTAAATAGAGATCCACAAGTTGAGTTGGTTTTGGTCCTGTTGGTTGAGCAGGGGATTGGACTTAATGACCTCCTGAGGTCTCTTCCAACCCTACAATTCTATGATTCTACGAAATCTTGTTGGCTCAATGCTTAAATGGTTTAACAAATTCAGCAATAGAGAAATTAATAGTGAATGAAAGGAACCATCTGACAAAATAAGCCATTAAAGTAAGTTTTGGATGTTGTATGGATGCTCCTCATGCTGCAGTTGCTTAATGTATGCTCAGTATTTATCTGCTTTTGTTTGAAGACCCAACAAAACATATGAAATTGGGTTACACTGATTCTCTTGATCTCTGATTCTTCCACAGTGTCAAAGATACTACACTAAACAAACTTACATGCAAATGGTGTGATACATTGATCTTCTGTATACATTATCATCCATTAATGTACGTGTTAATGTATTCCATCTGTCAGGCACATTGTATCATATTATACACACCTTATGAAAAAAATAAAATTTAATCTGCCAGATCGACAACCTTGAAGTCTTGTGTCTATCCGCTAAACAGATACAGCACTAGCGTAGGCTTCCTGTTCCTGTCTTCTCCCTGACCTGAGAGGCAGTGGGGTCTAGACTAATAGGCTGGGAGTCGAGAGACCTGAGTTCTGTCCTCAGCTCTGCTGCTGACCCACTCTGTGATCTTGGGCTCGTCATTTAATCTCTCTGTGCCTCTGTTTCCCCTGCTTCACATTGTCTGCCTTGTCTGTTTAGCCTGTACGCTTTTTGGGGGGCGGGGATTCTCTGTCATCCTGTGTTTGGACGTGTCTGGTGCTGTGGGGCCCTGATTTCAGCGGAGGTCTTTAGATTGTACAATAATGCAAAAAGATAATAATTAAAAATAGGACGAGAGGAAAGCTCATTTTCCAAGCTCGTTTAGAGCTTAATGTTGCTGCTTTCTTTTGACCTTTGAGAAGGTGGAACTGAACGGAGACCAACAAGTAATTTTTGATAGAGCCACCACTGAACCAGGCTGTATTTAAACCAGAGACCTAGAAGTGAAAAGCTCCGAAGTCTCGTCGCCCATTCATAGCAAGAGCATGTCTTGAGCCCACATATTAATAGATGATGACACAAAAGCTAGATCCTGCTCATCTGTACTCATGTGGCTCTACCTATTTAAATAATGTGTATAAAGGTTTCCAGGGCTCTAAATAACTGACAGTAAAGATCAAGCCTTGCATAGTATGGCCTTAAATATGAAAAAATAAACGATTTGCAGTTTAATAACCAGGAAAGACAAAAGCAAGAGGATTGTAGAATTTCCTTCCCCAGACATATTGTGCTGAACTATATTGTTAGGCTTAAAATGAAACATTATGTTTGTAGAAGGTTTAGGAGAATGTTTTGACATAATAGATTTTAAAGGGTCATTATTGCATGCAGTAGGTGCTGCACCACAGTCAGGAATTCATTTTAATTACTAGAAAAGCAATCTTTCTAAAGACCGCCTGGATGTTGTTACTTCCCTATCGAATGCTTGCCTTCTCAGTGGCTGCATAATGTGCACAAGGCAGGATTATCCAACTCACTAGACATCCTTTCCAACCCAAACAATTCCATGAGTCTCAAGAAAGTCTATTTGGATAAGATCTTTCCGATTGTGACCCTACGAGGGGATAAGATACACAACAACTTATTTTAAAAAATCCAGTTATTTGAGAAGTTGTGGCTAAAAACATTTTTTTTTCCAGTTCTTTAGGAATTTATAAACACCCAATTTAGCCCTTCTTTGTCCAGCCAAATGGGTGAGTTAGCCATGAAAACCATTTAAAATCCTAATGAAAAGCCATTGTACTCCCTTGGATTCTGTGCACCAACCCCTTCAGACAGATGAATCTAGAAATAGCAAAAGACAAGAGCCTTTTAGGGTCACAATTTAAAAGGATCCTCAATCTGCCCTCTGATTTTTCTGCCCGGAAACAACGGCAGGTAGTTAGACAGAGATGACAGAAGGTATACATCCGCCACCTATTTTGCAGGTGCAATCATGCAATTAGAAATCTAGATGCTGTCATTAGTGCCTGGAATTAATTGTTCCCATGACTTTGTGCACATGGTTGATCGTTGGCATAAGCTTGCAAGAGCAGAATCAGTCTGGTTTTAAAAATGTAACCTTTGATTTTACCCCTGCATAGAATAGTAGGTATTCTACAATGCTGGGTGTATGGATACAACAGGAAAATCAAACCTGCCTGGACCTTAATCATTCTAATACAAGATGTCCTTTTCCACTCTGTCTGTGCAAGCAGGTCTGGTGTCATTTCTCTCCCTTAACCAAAATCTTGACATTGTTGGTGAAAAGTCACCTTCTCTGCAGCTCCTGCCATCCAGAAAAGCCTTTCTGTATCTTTCCATCTCAGTCATCTCTTTTGAAATTTCAGCTGGAATTGGAAATATACCATTCCTGCCTTTCTTATAAGTCATTAGTGCCCAAACTGAGGTCTATAGACCTGGAGGTCTGTGAATCATTTCCTGATGTTCTGTGGGGACCTATGTCATGTCACATGGCGACATCTCCACCATCAACCACCAGGCTTCCAGCTGCTTGTCCAGGCAGATGGGCTTTTTGTTGAAAACTTCTTCCAAAAAAAGAGGACCAAACATTAAAATTAAAAAATACATCCGCATTTTTCAAATATTATTTTTCCACTTAAGTAAGTGATATCATTTGCCACAGGGATGTTGTATGATTGGGAATGGTAGGGCGGGCTGTGCAGCAGGGAATGAGAAATGATGGTCCACGCAAGCATGAGTGGGAGGAGTGGTCTCCATTGCAGAGGAGCGATCAACACATGGTCTACGCTATGAAAAACTTTTGAGAACCCATAACATTAATTTTTCGCTCACTCTTTTATTTGTTATTAACTCTTTTCCTATAATATGGAGCACTGAGCTGTTTTGGTTTTTTTGGGGTGGGGGTTGTTTTGTTTTTGCATTGCCATAGCTATTTTGTATGAAAGATGTCATACAAAATAAAGCAGCATTGTAATATAAATATTTTGCACGGTTTGGCTAAAGAATGAGCATTCCAAAGTATTTTGCCATTATAAGCAGATACTTGCCCGTTATTCAATGTTAACATACATGATTGAACTGGAAGGAACTTGTCAGATAATCTAATCCAAAATTCGCTAGCAAGCAAGACTACGTGACACTAAAATTAAATAATTGTGCTTTGAAGGGCACTGAATGGCAGCATGCACCCTAATTTTGAATACCTGTTGCTGTTTACCACTGGCATTGAACCCAGGTTAGAATGATGATATTAAAAATAAACCCATATATATTATTTGATACATGAGCTTTGAGAGAAATAAACCATAACCCAGCAGACCAGAGCTAATCAAGAAACTTTCTCCATGGGACTAGGAAATGAGTTTTTGGACACTGTTGCTATGCATCTGAATGGGGCCTCTCAGCCCAGCTCCCAGTGTATTTCTGTTTGTAGAGCACACTTGAATAGGTTCGTTTGAAGCCATTGCACAAATCATTCTATACTGAAAACTAGTATTCTTGGGTCTTATCAATAAACAGGACGAATAAGGAAGCCAGGCCTTCATGTGTGACTTTGTTCTAGAAGAACGTTAAATGATGTGCATCCCTACCACTCTCCTCTCTCTCTCTCTCTCTCTTTTAATTTATATTTTTATTTGAAGGTTGCAAGATTTTTTCCCCCCTTGCATATCACAGCACAACTGGCCATGAATCTCAAAGAAAAAAAAAATCACATTACTCAGATGTTGGAAAGTAAGCAGACAGTCATCATTCAAGTCCTTAACATATCAATCCAGAATCGTATAATTCACATCCAGAGCTGCTACCAAGCCACAGGGGGTGTGACTTTATATGTTCCCCCAAGTCCATTATGTTATCCACATCCAGGAAGATGCCTGTGCCAAGGCTTTCTTGAATCAAAGCAATGTCCACCATTCCTCGACTGCAAGCCTGCTGAGATTCCCCCCAACCTCCCAGTTCCTGGCAAATAAATATCTGGCGCTAGTACATGCCAGATTGATGCACTTTGCTACAGCTCCTTTAATAATATTCAAGTCTCCTAGTCCCCAAACACAACGCTCAGCAACTGCACAGATTCCTATTACCAATATTTTGCTGATATGAGAACACCATATTAGCCCTCTTCCCTAAAAAAATATTCACCCATTCCCCTTCAGACCCTGCAGTAAGGTTCGTTTTGCTTTCATATGGGCCTAATAACAAGCGGATTTGTTAGTTTTATCAAATTTAGATAGCGAGAGAGAGAGAGAGAGTGTGTGTATTACACCTGGGGCTAAATTATACAATATTTTCTAATACATATGGTCATATTTAGATATCCTACACATCTGTAGTGCTGCCTTCAACATATAGTCATTGCTCCTAGCCCTACTCTTTGTATAGTATCTTTTTCAGCATCTGCTTTAAGATACCAAGGACATAATTGTGAAAAAGATTAACATGTATCTATTGCAAATGAAGCATTTTTCAGAACCCAAGAGCTGAGAATAAACAGCTCACTGTGGTTGGGTTTCTTATGAGGATAAATGGATAGGATTATAGTAAAAGATGTCTCTACTGTATAATACTCTTCATTTGCAGTATCATGCTATATTAATAATACTTTACGTTTCAGTGTTCAGTAGTTCTTTTCAGTAGATCTTTGTATCTGAACGCACTTAAGAGTTGTCTGTGCTTAAAACTGTCGTGCTTCTGTGAAGACACTACCTACAGCGATGGGAGGGCTTCTCCCACTGGTGTAGGTACTCCACCTCCCCCAGAGGTGGTAGCTAAGTCCATAGGAGAATTCTCCCATCGACCTAATGCTATCCACATGAGGGGACAGGTTGATTTAACTGCACTGTTTTTCACACTCTTGAGCCAGAAACTTATATCAACTTTAATTTCCTAGTATAGACCAGGCGTCAGTTTAGCCATACAACCACCTCTTAGAAGTAATAGTGTACCCATTTTATGGATGTGGAAACAGAGGTACAGACAGGATAACTGACTTTCCCAAGGACATGCAGGAAATCATTGGCAAAGATGAGGAACTGAACCCTGGACTTCTAGATTTGTGCATGAACCACTGCACTTCCTAAACAGATATTTGCTGATGAAGGTGAACATTATGCGTTATGGACTGTAGAGGTTAGTAATGACATTAAGTGATTCTTGATGGTCACCCAAATAGGAAGTCAGTGTATGTCTTGCTGCATACAATCTGAATGCTTTCATCCGAAACATTTGGATATCATTTCTTTAGTACCATGAATTTTGAAAGTGTAGCAGTTTTACCTTTTAAAGATGACCTGCAAAACAAAACAAAAAAGTAGTAGTAGTTTGTGCAAATTTTTTTTTTTGCCTATTTATTGTGTATAAGGGAAGCTGAAAGGTTTTTGTTAAAGTTATTTTTTTCTACTTGTTTTGTATCAGGACTTCACATCTTGTCTCATGGAAACTGAGATAAATGGGATCCCATGATTTCTCGTGCCATGTTCAGGACTTCAGAAAACTGGTGTGCAGATGTACAGAGCTCTCTTGACTTTAGCGTCCTGCCTCTTCTGAGATTGGTCAAGTAAAGGAAGGTCTGTCCCACAAAGCAGAATATAGTGACACTGCTGACTCGCTTCGAGTCCTCTTAACACGTGTCCATTAGCCTAAGATGTAACTTGCAGGTCCACCTCTTCAGTAGCTTATTGTTATAGTTACTCCAGGCTTCCTCATCCACAGAAAATGGGGCTCTGTACAGGTTCGGGAGCCAGCGTGCCTGGATCCAGCTGCAGGATGGGGCCCATAGATTTTAAATTCCTCCGAGCAGTGACTGCATCTTCTGTGTCTATGTAGTGCCTAGCAACTATACCTATACATTGGTGGTGTCCAGAGGTCCTAAATATGACTGGGGCCTCTGGATACTTTCATAGTGCAAGATAACAAATAATTAGTAATAATTCTCAGTGGTATTGCTGATACTGAGCTGTTTGGGGGTCCTGCACTTATTACTTGGCTAGCTCATTGTCACCTAATTGTACCACAGGAAGGTCTGTCCCTTACCTCCTGTCTGCTTATTTATGCCCTGAGGTTACATAAAGGCTGGATGTGCCTGAGACAACAGCCTACCAGAAATGTCTCCAGTGCCACTCTTTTTGATATGCATAGGCTCAGATTCCCCATTGCAAGAGAAACCCCTGTCTGCTGCCAAGTGGCAGCATACTTTACAAAGAAAGAGACTGCTCTGTTTCTTCAGCAGAGCTCTACTTGTCTCACTCCTCAGCTGACCTGTGACCACTTGCACGTGCTCCAGAGCTCTTTGCCAAATGACAGAAAATGCACAGAAAGTCATAAGCTCCAGGAGCAACTAGAAGCATATGAAAAGCCAACCACAGCCTTTTTCAAGAATTATTCATTAGAAAGTCATTTGATAAGAAATAGTAAAGGAGAAGGCTCCATTACAAATAGGCTGGTCAAGTCTTTAAAACACTTTAATGGGGTGCCTTAAAAACATTTTTTGCTGCGCACCATATTTCTGTTGGATGCTTTAATTAGATCAATTATCAATTAAATAGATTGTAAACCTTTTGTGACAGGGGCCTTGTTTCCATAAACAGCTGTTTAGCTCCCAACATGTGGTTGGTGAGATTATAAATATTAATTATTCTTATCGTTGAGAAAACAAGGCTTTTATTTGGAAACTTAAGATATTTTGCATGAGATGAAAATCCAGGGTCTTGATTATAGTCACCTCAAAGACCTGTATGCTTGTTACAATGCTAGGATTGTTAGTTCTGTGGTCTAGGCCTAAATGTAATTCTAATTATTATCATTAGTTATTTGTATTACCATACTGTCATGGACCAGGCCTCCATTTTGCTAGGCCCTCTACAAACACTGGCAGGAGTGCCTGCTGTCTGTAGTTGCCCCCCAACTCCCTACCGGGGAGTGGGAGGAAGCAGTGCCTGGGCTCACTGCCCCAGCATGTGTGTGTACGGGAGGGCATTACATTCAGCCTACTTCTTGCAGGACATCCTATACTCTCTCATTTCATGTCCTAAATCAAAACTAGTGTCGCTGCACCCTGCTAAACAGTTACCTCATCCATTCTTATTATTTATATTATGATAGCATCAACTGAGATGGGGGAATCCATTGTACTATGCACTATAAAACTTGTTGTGTTTGAGTGATTAGTGATTATTCTTAGTTATTACGTGTACTGTAGGGGGATGTCAGAGGTCCAGTCATGGCCCATTGTGCTAGGTGCTGTACAAAACAGAACCAAAAGACAGTCCCTTCCCCAAAGAGCCGACTATTTAAGTATAGACAAGAGACAACAGATGGATACAGACAGACGGTGGAATGCAAGGAAACAATGAGACAATATTGTTCAGTATTACAGGCAGTGGTCTCAGCTCACCAGCTGCTTAACTGTTGTCATATATGTATGTACATATTTATTACATAGCAATTGTCATACTACATCAGACCAGTATTTGGTTAGTTATTTCTGTCTGGGATTTATGTGTGTGTGTGCATTTACATGTATGTATGTATCTATGCACAAGTTCTTTGGAATTCCTGCAGAAGTAAACATATACAATGGCTATTTGAGTTCATTTGGTTGGAACATGTAGACATATAAGTATACACACAATTAATGTAACCAAGCATCATTATTATAAATGAACATGGATATTTTGTCAGTCTCTAAGGTGCCATAAGGAGTCCTCTTTTTCGCTGATACAGACTAACAGGGCTACCGCTCTGAAACATGGATATTACTGGTTTTCACTCCTTTTCTTTCTTTTTCCTTTTGCATTTAGAAACATTAGGCCAATTCTACAGTGATGGCTGAAAGACTGTAAGCATAGGGTTACACAAATAAATCAAACTAAATCCGACCAATTCTTGTAGACCAGCATTAGGGTAAGTATATCTTAAGAAAGTTCTTATTCTGACTTGGCTTCAGGCAATAAAACGGCATAGATGTATAACGCTGGTGAATGAAATTTCTAGGGAGCAAATTAGGCTAAAAACATCTTCTGGAGACAGCTAGAAAGGAATCAGACACCACCCGAAAATAAGGCAAGTTATTCAGTAAATGTTTCATTTATTGGGATTCTTCCATTACTATTAGGGTTAAAAGACATGTTGTCAATAAAAATGGTACGGGTATGGAAGATTCTGTGTTTCAGGAACCTATTTCTTGTCACACACACCCCTATAATACTTGATATCACCTCATGATAATGTGTGATTACACTCTGCATGCATATTCCTACCCCCATTAAGCATTTTATTGTTAGGTAAAATTATTTCTGTCAAAACCAAGATGCATAGCAATATTTTAGGCACTAAAAATGGAATAATGTTTCTACTGCTCCATAGACATGACTTGTGAAACTGAACATGGATTTAAAGAAGTTAGTTCCCATAGCAGTAAGTAAAAGGTCTCTGGGTGTCTTATTTCCAAGTGTCCCTCTGACAAACGGTGAAGTAAAGTATATCCCTGGGGATCAGTCTAGCCCACACGAAAGATAAAGCAAACAGCAAATCTCACAGTGGAACCATCACTTTGGTTTTTTGGCATTTCCCCATTTTATAGCTTCTTTATACTGCCGCATCTTTTTTTTTTTCTTTTTGTCAGTGCTCTGATTACGTAGAACACTCAGGGCCTCTATCCTTTGGCTCTGTAGCCTTGTCTATCCTAGAAAAAATTCCCATCATTGCTAAGGTTGATGCAGCTCCATCTGTGGCAACAATGTTGGAAGCATAGACTCCAGGTAGCCACCATTGTTTGTAAGTTTCATCAACACCTGCTCAGTGCAGAAAAACCTTATGGCAGTGCAAACAGAGTTAGTGGTCTAAGATCACCTTTGCAACATCCAAAGTTCCTCAAACTATAGATTCAAATCCTATCACGATCAACTCAAGTCTTTCAGTGTTTCTGAGATAGATAAGCAGAGTTCTATGCTTGCAAGTCTACAGTGTAGGGGCTTTTGGAGAAGACCTTAGGGACGGAGGTCCTGTCCCACATGTCTAGCAGGCACACTGCTCGGTCCAAATGGCAGTTAGTGGACCATATTTCTCTATTAGAGACATAGCCTCTGCAGGGGACGTTAAAGATTCCAACTATTTTTTCATACAACTAGGGGTTTACCCTGTTAGCCTGGGCGAAACTTTCCCTTCTCCTCTCTGTTGTGAAATATGGATTGGGTGGCACCCATAGGTGCTGGAACTAGGGGCTGGGGTGGTGTTGCCGCACCCCCTGACTTGAAGTGGTTTCCATAATATACAGGGTTTACAGTTTGGTTCAATGGCTCTCAGCACCCCCACTATAAAAACTGCTCCAGCCTCCCTGTTGGAACCCCCACTCCGCTTTTCACCAGTGCTGTTTCTGGTGCATTGTGGAATCCTTTGGATTGAAAGGCATTCTGTGAATGTAAATGGTGACATTACTTACTGTAAACGATACAAATTCCCTAATCTGACCTTGTCCCAATTGTTTCACAAGCAAGCCTGTGCCAAGGCTGAGACCTATGATGGTCTAGACAGTCACTTGTGCTCCCAGATCTACGCCATAGGACAACTTTGCCAGGATAACTGGTGTCTATGGAAAGCCAAACTCTTAGCACCTGCCTTTTTCACACCACCTGTTGCTTCAAATTGGGTCTCAAAACAATAACTCATATGTTTCACACAATGGACTAGCTTGACTTTTTTTCTGAATATTACATTACTTTGGCTGTTGCAAGTTACACATTTTTTATCCAGGGTACCCTCCAGCTAACAGGTGTTATTGACCCTTTGAGAGCTCATTCCACCAAAGGCATTTGTATATTTGGAGCTATTAAAATTGGAAACCAGGAAATAAATAAATAGATATGATGCATATGCTAGTGTGAGTAACTTTATTAAATAATAACATTCTAATGAATAATGACAACACTGTGACTTGCTCTTTTTTTAAATGTAGCTGTTTGAAAGGATAAGCATGGGTCAGTTAGAAAAATGCACAGGATTAATAATTAAAGCCCCACTCCTGTAATGAACTCTACATGAGCAAACCTCTGTACTTGCACAGTTCTTTTGACCTCACTGTGCTTCTGTGCCCAGCCACGTGGGTGTAGTGGGGAATATATTCCAGGATTGGGACCTCTTACATCAGGAGCTGCTAGGGCCAACCTTTGCACCTGGGTTCCCAGTGCAGGACCAGGGCCTAACAAGATCTTACAACTGCTTACGGATGTCAGTAGCGTTACTTACATGAGTAATCCATGAGTAACATTATTCACATGCATAACTGTTTGCAGAATTAGGTTCTTCATTTGTTAGGTCCCTGGGGCAGAGAATCTAGTAGAAAACCAACCACATTTTCGATGCTAGACAAGTAATGGCACTAATTACCATGCAGAATTGTTAGGGAAGCATGTTTCCTAAAAATCTATACCAGATCATAAAAATCCCTTTTAAAAAAACTTATTTTTTGTTCAGTCAGATCCAATTATAACACATGGTCCTATAAAGTAAGTAACAGTTCAGCATGTTTGGTATTTATAATCTCATATCACACCAGATTTTAAAATAATTAAAAAATCAAAAGACAAACAAAATTGAGTCTATTTGTTACTGTGTCACTCTGCAAGTAAACAGCTTGCAAAATGTAGCCATTACATAGCCAAGGATAACTGGGAAGTGTGTGTCCAACCATAGCTATTTTGCAAAATGTCTAAAAGTAAAAGCAAGTTAGTCAAAAGACCAGAAGAAAAAGAAACGGTTAAATCCATTTGTACATTGATTTAACAGTGAAGTATTTCATTCTTCATGTTTTTACTTGGTGTCTTGAAATAATCCCTTTTCTGTCTCCATACTCCCACTTAGACATTGTTCACAGACTTATTTATTTATGAAGTCTGAAGGTTAGTCCCTACCTGCTGAGACTAATTAGCCCTGTTCTTTGTGTCCTATGCAATCCTGTCTGATTAAATGTACACATTTGTTTTACTTCTTTTCATGCTTCCTTTCACTCTATTTCTGCTTTACTGATTAATATTAAAGTTGTAAGTTGCAGTGAATTTTTTATTTCTATTTTGTCTGCATCTTTGCCTTTAGTATGCAAATTTCTATGTGAACTTTTTAATGCCTGAGAATTTGTGTTAGCCTTGTCGATCTCTGTATTATTATTTTTATTATTCTTTTTAAAGAAGACAGTTTAGCTGAAATCCCAAAACTCTCTAAATATTGCATGACAAATTGACTTTGTTTTGGGGCTGAATGGCCCTTAGTAGGAGCAGCAGGTCAGATTTCTTGGGGAATGTTTGGATTATTTAGTACAGCCTGTCCCCTTGCTTTCTAACACCATTTCCATTAGGCAATTTACTAATTCCCATTGAATTTACTGTCTCTGTGCCCCCCTCCCTCCTTTGTTCCTTGTCCATGTTAAAGTTTCCCATTGACTCGTCTATTGTTATAATTTGTCACTGCTAGAAGATCAATTTGTTTTCCTTCTCTCTTCAGCACATTATATTCGGGTACCAGATGTCATTTCTTGCATCTGCATTATTCTGCTCCCCATTTTGTTGCTGTGCACAGCCTGCTCTCTGGGTACTGACTTAAAAAAAAAAACCCTGCTGCCTCAAATCCTTGAGCTGAATACTCTTTCGTTATGTCTTGAGTGGTCAATTACTCCCCGCCCCCCAATAATCTACATTTGGTAACTCATTTGCTGGCTGGTTTTGGGGACCGTTCAGCTGGTCCTATTCATTCCAGTGGCTATGTCACTTTCAGTTTAATTTTCCTGTTGTGATGCTTACAACGTCAACACAAAAAACTTTTCACCTCTCAAGTCACAGAGTCCTGGATCTCTCTCCTCTCTTGATAATTAACGGATCAATCACATTCCTTTTCCTCCAATTTTTCCCCCATTAAGGTAAAAATAATAATATGCCTTACTCCAAAAAATATTTTGGCGATATCTGCTGACTGAAGAGTTATCTTGCACATTTTAATCCAGTAGGACTATAATAATAATAATAAATAATAATAATAATACATGCAAGAAGAAAACGCCGGGTAAGAAAAGGGGTTTATTATATGATTATTTTAGTTTCTTACCTACAACGATTGGGAATAAAAAAAAATCTTAACGGGTTTAAAAAAGCCTACCGAAAAAAAAAAAGAAAAACCAAAGCAAAAAACCTAACCACGCACAATAAAAATAATGCTACAGAAAATCTCTGAGAGATTGCACTTTTCCCCATGCATACAAATATATATGGTTAATCATCTTTGCTCTATAAAAGTTACTGCTTTGCAAACAGCAGACCCAAGGGCAGGCATCTTTTCCTCTCTTCCTAACTCCTATATATATTTTTTTCCTTCTTGTGCAAATCTACTTCTGAAGTAAGAGAGCAATTCTCTCCTCTCCCCCCTTGTATTTGTGTTTTGTTTTTCTTTGGGTCATTCCCTCCTCCCCCTCCATTGTCTCCCTTCAATCCATTCCCTTTTTTTCCCCTAACACTCACTAAACTCTCGCTGGCTCTTGCCAAAAAGGATCATTGTTAGTTCTCCACTTCCCCCACCCTCCTCTTTCTTCCTTCTCCCTCTCGCTCATTCCCCAAACCTGTTTAGTTATGCCCACGTCACCGGGGAGCCCCGCCCCCTCCTGCATCTCATTAAGTGCCTAGTGTGTTTCTCTCTCCCTGTCAATAATCCCGGATCCCAGACTTCTCCGTTCCTCTGGATTCCGATCCCCCTTTTTCTATCTGTCAATCAGCGCCGCCTTTGAACTGAAAAGATCTCAGTCTAACTTCAACTCCCTCAAACCCGAGCGGCACGGGCTCCCTATATCTGCGGCGGCTCCCCCCCCAGCTGACTTCTTGTTGGGTTTGTTGGTATTTTTTTGTTCAAAAACAATTTCCCCTTTCCCCCCCCCGTCTATTTTTTTAAATTATTATTATTGTCACATTGGGTGTGGGGTTTGTGCGCCCTTGGCACGTTGATCAGCTCCCTGGAAGGAAGGAAGAAAGAGAGGGGGGAAAACATCCAGAAGAAGAAACCCAAAGTCACTGGTGCAAAGAGGAAAGGAAAGACATTTCCCTCCCCTCCTCCTCCTCCTCCTTCTTTTTCCCCTCCCCAGGAGGAAACAGAGAAGAAGAAGAAAAGAACCCTTCACCTTGGACTTTTTTCTCCCCCGGTGCAAACTTTTTCCCCCTTTCTTTCCCCCCTCCTCCCCCCTTTCCCTTGTTGCAAAATTGCTGCTGGTGGGGTCAGCCGGCAGGAAAATGCCGCAGCTGAACGGCGGTGGAGGAGACGACTTGGGGGCCAACGATGAGCTGATCTCTTTCAAAGACGAAGGGGAGCAGGAGGAGAAGATCTCCGACAACTCCTCGGCCGAGCGGGATTTAGCGGATGTCAAGTCCTCGCTGGTCAATGAATCAGAAACGAACCAAAACAGCTCCTCAGACTCGGAGGTAAGGAGGGGAACCCCCCAAAATCCTCCCCCCCTTGGCTTTGGGGGCAGGCGGAGGTGGGGGGGCAGAGGGGAGTTGTGCTTTGCTTTGTCACTGTGTTTAGGGGGCTAATCCTCAGACAAAACTCGGGGAGGGGGGTGTTGTGATGTTGCTACAATGTTTGGCTTTAAGTTTCCTCCGCTGCACAAACTTGTAACTCTGTTTCCCTCTCTTTCCCCCCCTCCCCGAATCTTTCCTTTCTGCCCCCCCAGGCGGAGAGGCGGCCTCCGCCTAGGTCCGAAACTTTCAGAGATAAATCGAGGGAAAGTTTAGAAGAAGGTGAGTACCACGAACCCCCCCCAACCCCCAAAGCGAGGAACCCCCGAGCTCTGCGGGGCGACTTGCCGAAGGAAGCCCAGTGCGGCCCCAGCGGCGCGCTGCTGTGCAGCTGGCCCAGCTGCACAACTTTGCCTGGGGGTGGCGGGGGGGAGAGACACTTTCTAAACAAAGTTTTTTGCCACCCCTCTCTCTTTTTTATCCCCCCCTTTTCACCCCCTCTCTCTCTTTCTGCCCCGCCATGTTAGCTGCGAAAAGGCAAGATGGAGGGTTGTTTAAGGGCCCACCATACCCTGGTTATCCTTTTATAATGATCCCCGACCTGAGCAGCCCGTACCTCCCCAATGGATCGCTCTCTCCGACTGCAAGAACAGTAAGTGGCGCATATACATCTCTCTATTTTAACCGATCGTTCACTGCTAGGATTGTAATGTCCTTCCTCGCCCCCTCCCCAGCTCTAAGCCCCCTGCATGCCCCCCCCCCGTTCCCCTTAGTCACAAACTTTCCAAACTTTCATGGCTTTTGCAGAATGGGATTTGTTTACCCTTCGCCATATTTTTTTTCTTTACTTTCAGTTTTGCGTGGAGGTCTTTTCACCTCTCGAGTCTCCCTTCTTTCAAAAAATAATAAATCCCAGGCTGTGTTTTGGTTTCTTTTCTCATCAGCTGAATCTCAAATCTGATTTCTACAAAACTCTTTATTTGCCATGGTGAATGATCTGTTTTCTTCTGCCTTCTTCAGTGGCGTCTTGGTCTCTTCCCCTCCCTTTTTTACCTCCCCCTTAACCCTTTCCGTGCTGCAGAAGCTCTCTCAGATACTGATGTACTGTATTAGGAGTCTCCAAGTTATATAGTTTCTCTCTTATCCTGTAAGACTAGAAACTTTTTTTTAAAAAATTCCATTGCAAGTTGTGTGGCCTTTTCACTTTGGTTCTGCAATTTCTCTTTCTCTTTCTCTGTATGTTTATGGCAAGTTTTTACACTTTTTTGGGGGGTAGGGAGGGTTATTGACATTTCATTGCAAACTCACATGCTTGATTAGTTTAAACTGAACAAACCTTGATCAGGGAGATGAATCCATCTCTTGAACGCTCACAGTAAAAGCCCATCCTTACCCGGAGCTAAACACACAGCTCTTATTTTGCAAGGGGAGAAAAAGACCTGAAGGAGTTCTTTCTTTATTTGTGTGCGTCTAAGCTGAGTCCTGAAAAGAGTTAGAATAGAGCACAGACCAGGACTGATACAATAAACAGAAACTGCCTTTAAGAAAAAATGAATAGATTAAACAAACCCCCCACTTGGAAGTGCATTCTAGAAATAATAATGTTGCTGAAAATATGTGTGTGTGTGGATGAAGAGCCAGATTTCCTGGGTAAAAGAGAGAGTGTGTATGTAGGAGGAGGGAAGTAATTGTAGTTCAGATAATGGGGTTCTGTTAAACTTTGGGGTGTGATGGGGATAGGTTTGTCTCTTGCTGCTGTTTTTTCCTTTGATGCCTTGTAGTATCACTAACTGTGCTGTATATCCCTATGTAACACACATCAAGACTACTTTTTTTTTAAACGAGGGGTTTTAATTATGAATGGTAAGCCCATGGGGAGTACAAAATGCTAAGACGTGTTTGTTTACACTTGCCCAGCCTTGTCATTTTGCATTCTTTAGGTGCTTTTAAATCTGAAGGGTCCCCCACCATCACCATGTATCTATTTACACATTTTTTGTAACATGAGAGAGCAGTTTGAAATAACAGATCTACTGTTCAGTAGATGTTGAATCTGTGCTAATGGATTAAGTCTTGGATGAGTCCAGTTTATCTACAAGTGTTTCACAGCGTTAAAATATTAAACATCAGGTCAGGCTTGTTTTCACTAAGTAAAGCAGCAGTAGCAACCTAGATTAGTAAATATAGAGGGATCGAGATATGAAAAAAATATTTTCTTTTTGTATTTAAAGATGTGGTAGTGTTTTACTTATTTTATTATGGTTATTATCTTGTAAGGCTGCTTTTCAAGCACCATGATTTCTCAGACTGTGGAAGGGGGTGACTGCATTTTCTAATTTTAATGATTGGGGAGGGGAAAAGCATGGACTGAATGCATTATATTTTGCTTCAAATATGGCTATGTGTATATTTCGTGTGTGCATGGCTTTTTTTAAAAAAAATTCAAATTCTGTAAGGTTAGGTTCAAGATCTCAGAGTATTCCCCCAAAATGACTTTGTTCCAAATAGGTTTATATTGCAGTTTTTAAAAAACTTAAAATGCTTTCAGTATTCCAAGAATAGCTTAATTGAAGTATCACTTTCGGTTTTTTGTCTTCTGATTTTTTTTTCACATATTTTTGTTACAACAGACATAATTCCTTATTACATTGATTTGCCACCTTCTTGTTAGAACCTAAAGATCTGGATCATTTAGTAGTTACCTTTAATGGAAATATTCCTCCCCTTCTCCCTAAATTGAAAAAAGACCTTCATAAGAATGTTCTATTTGTATGAATTAAAGGTATTGTATAAAAGATTACATGTTATTTTATTGTTGACAAAGCAGGTGGCCTTGTAGTGTGTTATCAGATGGATTCTAAAAGGGATTTTTCCATTCTCAGTAGGCAATTTTATTTGCACCACAAACCTTTTCATATCTTCACCTTTTTTCTTTCACATTCTGTATGTCTCCGTATTTGCTTGCCACTTAATTATGGCTGAAAAAATTAAAAGTTATTCATTTAGGCCTGAAAGCAGAATAATTTAAAGATAAGCAGGATAGGTGTTGTCTGAGATACTGTATGTTCTAGGTGTATTCTTGACATCTACTAAACCAGCTTTGAATCCCAAACCAGCTAGATTTTAGTTTTAAATGCAAGTTGGAAATGTATAGAAAATTCTGAATAGTTATTATTTAATATATAAAAAAATACATATTGTGTAGATGTCTAATACCCTATCCTTTAAATTTTCAGAGAATATAAGGTAAAAAGGTGATGTAGTTGTGTAGCATATATATTTTTTTCTTTTTTGTTTCTGCTATTGTGGTTTGTTTGTTAATTTTGGTTTAGCAGAATTTTTGTTAATTGTAAATGTATCTGCAGCTGTCTGTTCAAAAGCAAACTCCTGAGAACACTGATTTCTTCTTTTCTGTTTTAAGAACGTAAAGAATTATGAAGTATCATTAAATCTGCTTATGATGAATAATACATTATCTCAAGAATAATGCTTTAATTGTTGAAGACTCCATAAAGCTTGATAGTAATAATTTTATTTTAAATTGACAAAGATTTTTCTGTATAATGTTAATTTTGTCTTTGATAGAGTAATGTGGATGGCTTTTAAGAATACAGATACGCATTAAGGAGAGATCTAGTCAAATAGAAATGTAGTAATGTATCTGAGAATCTGTCTGTCTTGCATATACTTGAAGAGGGACTGTGGTAGCTGGCTATTAGGAATAATAAAGGAAATAGTTTTCATTTCAAAGTTTAAAAACAGAGAAGTTGTATTTAATTTGAATCCTGCATTTAGTGTTTTAGTTCATGTTTTCAACGAGCAAATAGAAATATTTTGTTAAGAATATTGTCCAGCAGATTTTTCATATTTTTATCAGTGCTATTGCATCTTCCTTGCCCTAAATTGTTTGCTTTCCAAGTGAGAAATTTGTTACTAGATTGCACATAAGGCAGCATCGTGTGTTCATTTCGGAATTTTGAATGCTTGGAAGAGCAAAATATGAGAGCAGCCCATTCACTAAGGTTTTACATTCAGCAAAGAAAACTTAAAAAAAAAAAAAGACTTGAAAAATGGATGTTTTCCTTTATCTCCCGAATCAAACATAATCCTTTCTAATACAAAAGAGGTAGACGCTGAAGTGTGAAGGGTTAATGGTGGTCCTTTTTTCCCCCCTTGAATTGTTTTGACAACACTTTTCAAAGTGTGACATTCCAAGCCCCCTGCAATACAATGTAATATTACTGTAATTACACAGGTCATTACATTTTAAATAGAGAACAATAAAATGCTTATCGGTACTGAAAAAGAACAGGTGTTCTTGCCCTTCTTTTGGTATTTATGCTAATTGTTTTTCATCTCCTTCAGAAATATTTATGGTTAGGCATGTTAAGATTTCAGTTTCGATATGACAGTATTAATTCTGTACTAATCTTAATGGTTGAGGTTTAATGTCTGCAATATGGATTATGGTATTAACATCCACGAACTAGTTTAATAATGTAGATATAACTTAATATGTCAGCACTTTAGTGCTCTATGATACTTAGCATTCAGTGATGTGCATTATTCACTCTTTTTTTTTTTTTAAATGGACGTGTTTTTAATAAAGTTTCTGGAATTGTGTAGAAACATGCTATTATGTAAGAATTGATGGTCCTGTGGTATAAATTGCTTGGAACGTACAATATGAAACTTCTGAATGCTTAAGTAGGTAGATTGTTAATTCTGAAGCAGAGTGAATCAGTGTTAGTGGGATACAATGGTAAATAGTCTGGATTCTGTTAATTTTTTTCCATAAAGAATCTGAATGTCCCTGATATGATTTCATTTTAGAGAAAATGCACCATTGGTTGGTCAGCCAGCTTCTCTCTGAAGGGGCTATGAAAATTAGTTATAGCAAAGTTTCATGTTTCTGGGAGCTTGCAAAACAATATAATACAGTACTGTTACTTGAGTGTACAGGATAATTGCAGTACTGCACTTCATTAAAAATAATATTTACTTTGGAAATTGAACATTTTAATAGGTGCACCAGTGGCTGATCTGTACTTGAAAAATTACAGTAGATGGCTTTCCAGTTTTTGAATGTATTCATACATTAACTGATGTTGGATTTTTTTCTGTTCTTTCCTCTCTCTTTTTGATTTTGCTTTTTGTTTTCTTCAAACACAAAAATATATGTAGGTTAATCAGTTAAAAAAACATGGTGCAGCTTTCAGTGATGATTGTAAACCAGAGTTCAGGTAAAAAAGTATTTTATATTTGTCAGATTTTCATGATTGGGTTTCAAAATCAGATTAAAAATGCCTTGTGCAGAAAGGACAGCTGCAGATTTTTTGGGTGGACGTGAGTTTCTATGCCATGACTAAAACTCTGAGGACCTTTTCCCAGCTGTCTGGGAGTTATGTGGAAGTTGGATTATTGGCAGTTAAGCATGAGACAACCTGGATTTAGCAAATGCTCTCCTACACAGGAAGTAGATGACATTATAGTGGGGGAAGGGAGGAGATTCTTGTGCAGACAGAAGCAGGCAAGAAATAATATGCTTCTTCCCACCATCTCCTCGCCCCTCCCAACTTCAAAACAAGTGCTTGATTGTATATAAAATGTATTTTCAATATAGTGTGTGTGTACGTTGTCCCCCAGGGTTTGTAGGCGAATAGGATATTATCCCCCCTACACTGTGACTGTTGTGAGAACTTTTGTTTCATGGTGTCGTTTGTAGGATTAGAGAGAGGTTTAAAGATGTGTGTTTCTTTAGGTACTAAATTACTGTAAATATGTAAGTAAGCCTTAAACTTGGGTTCATAATTGGGCATGTTTGTGAAGGAAATGGTTAATTTTACAAACTTGCACCTCGACAGGTCTGCTGAAAGAAATGTGCCACAGTCATTTGCTGGCAAGCAGCACAGGGTCATAAATCCACAGGGTTTATTTACAGCCTATAACACTTATGAATGTTAAGATATTTGACGCCACGCTGGCCTTATAATATCCAAGGTCCACAGACACTGGCAGTGGGTCAAATTTCTTTCACTAATTATAAGCAATGAGAGATTGGGGGGTGGGGGTGGAAATCATGAAAACCCCAAAAAGCTAAGAATATTGCACTCCTCCTCCTAACTGCAGGTTTGTGTTTTTTGCTTTTTACGTAGGATATAGTTAAGTTTATAATTAACGCTTCGTGTGCAGAAAAATTCAAGAGCGATTCTAAACAATGCAGACAGCCAAATTAAAAAAAAAAAAAAAAGTTACTACAGCTTGCATCCTTTATGAACACACTGACAGTATTGTGTAGTGTATCTAGATACCAACCCAACAAAATATTTCCCAGAATACTTAAAGAAACTTGATACCTGGAACTGCCCTTTAATTTATTGATGTACCACTGAGCTGGAAAAAGAAAAATCACATGCCAGGATTAATGCACAAGTTAAATGCATCTTGGAAATGTGTATTATTAGCCTGATTTTTTTTAAAGGTGTTTGGATAGGACTTCAGTAAAAAACTACATTATGTGAAAACATACACAGACTACAGCAGTTAACATCGTCAGCTTCGAAACAATAGTTGGATGGAAAAGGTTTTATGTGCTTCAAGAAGGAAAAATCTGAGTTTGCAGGGAAGAAAGTGTTGGGTGGAGGGGGGGCAGCGGCACTGGAAGTAGCGTTTGGAAGAAGAAAACGGTATCTGAGGAAGTGTAGAGAATCCAGAGGCCAGGGGAGGGTTATTAGATGACTAAGAGAGAATGCTGAAGTGCAGAGAGAAATATTACAGACTTGAAAAAACGTATTTGGGTGAATGACTGAAGGGGAAATTGGGGAGCTAGGGATTGATTCTTAAGTGTCAAGAAAGTCTTGGGGGACAGGGAAAAACATTTTCTTCACTCAGTAAAGCTGCTTGTTCACAGCTCACTCTTGATTAAACATGCTTTCCTGGAGTGGGTAGTTAAAATTTAAGTGCTTCTCTCTTGCCTGTGTGTTTTAAACCAGACAACATGATTAATAATCTGTGCCTAGGTATTAATCTAGTTTTAATTTCTCTAGCAGTTTCTTGATTTCAGCATCCCCATAGATTACTGTCACATCCAGATCACAGCTACTAGGGGACAAGCTGGGAGAGTGGGGGAGAAAAAGACTAAGAAATCGATTCTTGTTCTCCATATGGGTTTCATCTACAAATCATGTAAATCCTGACTCTTAAAACTGGGGGAGGGGGGCTGTCATTGTACTTTCCACAAATAAATGTAAAGGCAGTTAAGTTGAAGGCTTTATGCATTTTCCTAGTCAATGGAATGCTGTAACTTATTAGCCTCTGGGGATAAATATGAATCCCTTAACACCACATTACAAAGATGGTGTGGTAGTACCTTTTTAACAGGTTATCAACAGTGATGTTTTTTCATTTCCCAGGATACTTCACCCCTCCCTCCTCATCTAATTCCATGCTGGCAATTCAATCCATTCTAGTTTATTCTTTTGTTTTAGGCAGGCTAAAGCTTTGACCCTTATTCTTCTTGAGGGTCATACACAGGCAACCGGTGGGCCAGTGCTGAATGAGTTAAGTTGCTAGCTAAAGTTTGGCTTCATGAAAATAAATTTGAGGCCTGGTAGGCATTAGCAGGGCACAGCACATTTACAGAGCTTAATTAGTACGAACTGTAATTGTTCATGGGCTGCCAGAAGGAGTAATGTTCAGGAAAAGTGGAGTCGTTCTTTTGCAGTCTTCAGTTTTAAAACGATAAATCACTTGCATATTTGTGCAGTGATTCAAATGGAGCTGAGACCTCTCCATCTCAACATGTGGTAAATTGTAAAGTCAATGAATTGCAGATGTACGGTACAGCCAGATTCTTGAAGAAAATGCAGAATGAATGGGCAAGAGTAATTCTGTAAATGTGGACTGAGAGGATAACTGGCTTTCGGCTTGCTGTGCCAATTATGATGCACTAAAAACACCGGTAATTTTGTTCTAATCAATTTAAAGTTTCCTTAAACTAAATACAGGGGTACTGTGTGACTTCACTGGAGGTGTTTTAGTAATACTGAATAACAGTGGGATTCCTGAGGAAACACATGACAGCCAGATTAATTCCAATTAATTCATTATGAGTAGTGTTAGAGTTATTCCTAAATGAATTAGTAATGATTGGACACTTTAAAAGGACGCTGCAGCCACTTTTTAATGAGAAATGTTGTGGTAGAGAATGTCTTTGCTTTCTAGTTGGGAGTATGCAGGGAAAGCTGTAGTGAGTTCTGCATTTCTTATCCACCCAGAAATCCCATCAACTTCAGTGGGACTTCCTAGCTTCAGGAGCAATGTAGCATGAAACCCATAATCTGTACAGTTCATTTTGAACAGCTTTCTGATACAGAAAACACGTATCCCTCTTGCAGTTATTAATGGAAGACTGTCTTACCTCTGCCTGATCCAGAGACCACTGAGATCAGTGAAAAGTCTCCCATTGATTTCAACAGGCTTTGGATCACGCCCTGTATGTCCTGACCTGACTTCAAAGTTTAGCAAAAAGCGGTAAAACGATTTTTTTTTTTCCAAACGAATGACCCTTCCTATAGTGTCTGGTCACTGATTTGTAATATTTTAGATTCCTACAGGTATTTTATAAATAAATAAAACAACTATTGGGGTGTGATTCTGCAATAATGGTACATCGAAACCCATGGCCCTCACCCCATGGAAGGCTCCTAGTGATTACCGGACCTGCTCTGAGGCCACCTTGCCAGTCAATACTGCCTTTCCGGTGTGAGTAGGTGGATTTGTATGGAAGTTGTAAAAGTTAATGATTGTTCTCTGACTCACAAGCTGCTGGTTTTAGTTTGAGGAAAAAAAAATTAATGACAGTAAATGATGGAAATTATAGGAGACAAGTAGGCATTGGCGAGAGGAAAAATATATTTGCGTTGTTAAAATGTTTTTGCTTCTTGCTGAAAGAAGTGCAAGGACAGAAGATCTGAGGATAGTTTCTCTTTGTTATCAGATGCTTAGGGTGCTGAATTCTTTCAGGCACATGGCCAGACATTTAAATCAAATTCTTAGGTGCCTGTCCATGTGGATGTTAAAGATCCCATGGCAATTTTTTTTGAAATGGGTAGGGGATAATCCTTGTGTCCTGGCGAACAGTTTCCTCTGCTCAGTAAAAGAGATGATTTTAATGCCCAAGGCTCTGTGGGAAGTACTCTTGAATGCATAAAGGCTGCCATGTTTGACTACACAATCTCTGCTTTACCAGTGTCTAACTTACTGCTTTGTAAAGCTCTCTACAGTGTCTAGGGTGTGAAAGGTGCTATAAAAAACAAAATCCTGGTCTGTCTTTTAGTTCCGCTCCGGTGCTGCAGTTGAACTTCCAAAAAGAGAGGGCTCCTCAGAAAAATACCAAATTGGAAATACTGCAGAGTACAATGTTTTGGCATGTGTGAATTTTGGAAACAAACCACCTCCAACTTTGAAGAGATGCTTCACAGCCACAAAAGAAAGGGTCCAGCCTTCATGTGTGTCATCAGCTCCCCAGTTTGTATCAGATCAGTTGTTCCAGGATATGGCCATGTCTATACTAGGGTCAAGTAACTAAATCCGTTCTAAAATCCTGTCTAGTTGAACTGATGCAAATCCCTAATGAAGTTGTTCTTAGTTAAATTGGTTTAGCTTGGGTCGATAACTTGTATAGATAAGCAAGGGTTAAACTGGTTCAAGAGCATCTAGATTACAGATGAGTATTGGTGTGGATAGGGCAATGGGTTTCAAACTTTTTGTATTGGTGACCCCTTTCACACTGAATGTAAGCCCCCCCCTTATAAATTGAATCTGAGGGGGGGGGGGAATATAATGTAATGGCGGGGTCAGGACTGTCAGCCCCACAAAGCTGACAGCTTGGGACCCCCATGTAACCACCTTGTGACCCCCCCCGAGGGGTCACAACCCCCAGTTTGAGAACCCATAGGATAGGGTTTATGTGCAGCATTGCATACAGATAGCTGCATCTGTGAGCTCCCAGATTGGACAAAGGACTACTGAAAGGTTGTGGGTGGTTTGTATGTTTAAAAATTTACTGGTATAAAGAATCCCATGAGAAGATGTAACCTTGAATGAACATATCAGAAGAATAAGATGGTAGCCAGAATGGTTACCTTTTTGTTTGCCTTGGGAAGTAGAGGAGAGATTATTTTCTCCATGTGTGTCTTTGTTTAGAGGTATAAATTATTGTTCCATGTCTGGATGCCAAGTTGTTTTCTGTGTATTTGTTTTAAACTGAGCATTTTAGTTTACTTCTCCCTTTGCCCAAGCCCTCCCCATATTTCCCCCCAAAATAGAACTAAGTTTTTTGTATCTATACAAGAAATGGAGGGGTATTAAATAGAGAAGTCATGTTTTTTATGGGAGTTAGCCAAGCACATAACTTGTAGTAGCCAAAAATATAATTGTATAAAGAATAATACATTGCCCCATAAAGGATATTTTGTCCTTATGCAGATAAATATCTTCATAATCTATAGACCATCAAAGATGGGAGGCCTAATTTATTTATTCATTTTTTGGGGGTATATTTTGCCTTGACATCAACTGCTGCTTACTTGTGGCAGTTAAGTGTACTTTGTGTTTAACTTCAACTCATTTTTAAAAAACGTGAATGTCAATGAAAACTAGTCCAAAAGTGAAATTGGATGAATGAAAATGGAATTTGGAATTGTTACAGATTTGTTAATATATTTGTAATGTGATTATCTGCCTGGTTACATGTGCATGTCTGTGTTTATGTGTGATACATATTATTCTAGTATGTATACTTTGTTATCAGGTGTCTATCCAATTTTAATTGACAATATGAGATTCCTGTGGTTACCCTGTGCACAGATTGCTTTGGGGCTCTACAGGGTTTGTGGGAAGAAAAGATTCGACAAGTTTCCATTAAGCTTTGAGTCGGGCAATTGGAAAAGAGGAGAATGAAATGAGCTGAAAAGAGGAACAACTTGTTAATGTTGCATTCTGTGCTTGGAACGAGAAACCTCTTTTAGACGAGAGTGGTTCTCAGGCCAAGAATTTCAAACTCAGAGAGAAACCTGTCCAGAACACAAAAGTTGTTTGAATGGGGTGCAGAGTTGTCACAGTAATTAGAGCAATCTCCGTTTACTGAGTGGCAGCTTTTATAAAGGACAGGGGATAAAGGGTTCAAATTCATCTTTCTCTCTGTGATTCACTTTTGATGAACTGCTTCTGTGTATATGAAAGAGTGTGTGCGTGTGTGGCCACATTTTCGACTACTCATCATTAAATTGTCCTTGTTTTATATGAACCCAAGAGTTGATTGATTTTTTCCCTCTAGTGACAGTTCCAGGCATTATGCTTTATCTTGCATTGGTATTCTAATTGGACTGATATACCCACTAGGGTGATACTGACTGAAATTTGTCTCTGCTTTGCTTTAGGAACAAACATTTCTTAGTCAATATGCATCATTTTAGACCCAATGCTGCAATTTCTGACTCTTGCAAACAGTCCCATTAGCTTGAATAGGATTCCCTGTTTGCAGGAGCAAGGACTGTTTGCACTTGTGGTGGGGCTAGTCCGTTAAAGTTTTTCATCTAGTCAGTCTGGAGTTTTGGTATTGATCTCATTGGGAGAAAGATCTGGCTCATAGGCTGCATGAGGTTGGGTCTTGGGAACAAGTCAAATAATTTGTTACAGATTATTTTTTAAAGGTTGTTTGTATTCTGGTAGTACCGAGACCTCAATCCAGGTTCCGTTGTGTCAGGCACTGTACAGATGCATGTGGAGAATGGATAGCTTATTCAGCAATGTGAATGTTAGTAACAGGAAGAAAAGATTAAAAGTCAGTGGGAGTTAAATTAGGCCTACCTCAAAGAATTAGATTGACCTACCTTAGGGCTGTGAAAAATTTCACACCCTGTGCAATGTAGCTGGGTTGACCTAATCCCCACTGTAAATGCAGCTAAGCCGATGGAAGAATTCTTCGTTCCATGGAATTCTTCCATCGACCTACCTACTGCCTCTCAGACAGGTGACTTAATTGCATTTATGGGGGAAAAACCCTTCTGTTGATGTGGGAAGTGTCTATGCTAGGGCTATAGCTTCTGTATTGTTGGCATACCCTAGTCACATAGTGACTTTTGAAAATTTTACCCTAAATGCGTAAATTATACAGATGTATCCCTGTTTGAATTTTATTATTTTTACTGCTTTAGCCTTAGCTTCAGCAGAGCCTTTTTTAAAAAATCATGTAGGGATCTGCCATTGTAGTTCGTAATCTTTCCAGGGTAGAGACCTTTTTCTAATTATTTATGTGATACCGCTTTTGGGTGCTGTATAACTTAAATAATTCAATTTTGCCCCCTTCTTCCATCATTGTCCTCAAATACACAGGTGAACCTATACATAAAGAACTCTTAGCCCTATCTCTTGCTCTGTAACCCTGTTCTCCCAACTTTAAAATCCCACCTCTTGGAGAGGGGGAGTGGAGACTAGCCAGGCTGGGTGAGAATGGAGCGAGCACACATTTTCCCTTCCCCCTCCCAGCTTTGCAGAGATTCCTAGGAAGAGATAATACAGTCTTTTCGATGGTGCATTTTTTTGGAGCAGTGGGAGATCTGGGGGCATCCGCAAGGAAGGTGGGGGCCAGACGGTCCAATCTTGTCTCTCTTACTTTAATGGGATTTCTCATGTGAGATAAAGTCAGTGGATTATTCACATGAATAAGGGTTGGGCTGCTAAAGTATTTGATTACTACATTCCAGGACCTAGATCAGACCAGGCCTAGGTACACCTTCAAGTAGAGGAGAGTAGAATACTTATAACTGAGGGTATGTCTACATCTACAATTTTGCAGCGCTGGTTGTTACAGCTGTATTAGTACAGCTGTATAGGGCCAGCGCTGCAGAGTGGCCACACTTACAGCAACCAGCGCTGCAAGTGGTGTTAGATGTGGCCACACTGCAGCGCTGTTGGGCGGCTTCAAGGGGGGTTCGGGGAACGCGAGAGCAAACCGGGGAAGGAGACCAGCTTCGCCGCGGTTTGCTCTCGCGTTCCCCGAACCCCCCTGCAAACCTCAGGGAAGGAGACCTGCTTGCTCGGGGATTTGGGGAACGCGAGAGCAAACCGCAGGGAAGGAGACATGCTTGCTCGGGGTTCGGGGAACGTGAGAGCAAACCGCGGCGAAGCTGGTCTCCTTCCCCGGTTTGCTCTCGCGTTCCCCGAACCCCCGAGCAAGCAGGTCTCCTTCCCTGCGGTTTGCAGGGGGGTTCGGGGAACGCGAGAGCAAACCGCGGCGAAGCTGGTCTCCTTCCCTGCGGTTGGCTCTCGCGTTCCCCGAATCCCCGAGCAAGCAGGTCTCCTTCCCTGCGGTTTGCAGGGGGGTTCAGGGAACGCGAGAGCAAACCGGGGAAGGAGACCAGCTTCGCCGCGGTTTGCTCTCGCGTTCCCCGAACCCCCCTGCAAACCGCAGGGAAGGAGACCTGCTTGCTCGGGGGTTCGGGGAACGCGAGAGCAAACCGGGGAAGGAGACCAGCTTCGCCGCGGTTTGCTCTCGCGTTCCCTGAACCCCCCTGCAAACCGCAGGGAAGGAGACCTGCTTGCTCGAGGGTTCGGGGAACGCGAGAGCAAACCGGGGAAGGAGACCAGCTTCGCCGCGGTTTGCTCTCGCGTTCCCCGAACCCCCCTGCAAACCGCAGGGAAGGAGACCTGCTTGCTCGAGGGTTCGGGGAACGCGAGAGCAAACCGGGGAAGGAGACCTGCTTGATTACCAGAGGCTTCCTCAGGTATGCTGGGATACCTGCTTATTCCACGGAGGTCAAGAAAAGCGCTGGTAAGTGTCTACACTTGATTACCAGCGCTGGATCACCAGCGCTGGATCCTCTACACCCGAGACAAAACGGGAGTACGGCCAGCGCTGCAAACAGGGAGTTGCAGCGCTGGTGATGCCCTGCAGATGTGTACACCTCCTAAGTTGCAGCGCTGTAACCCCCTCACCAGCGCTGCAACTTTGTCATGTAGACAAGCCCTAAGTCCAGAATTTCTTGAAATAAAACACTTGTCACTTTTCATTGGAAACCAGAAAATACGCCAGTTACTCCAAAAAGAAACTGATTAATGTATATACAGGGGTTTTATTAAGCAAAATCTGGCATTTTCCTTTGGAAATGGACTAGTTTTTATGTAGACCTGGACCCATTTCTTAACAAAATCAGATTTGTTTGAGCAAAGGCAGCATTTTCACATCAAAAAGTTGTGAGAACTTGCTCATGTGCAAGTTCTCAGTGTGAAAACAGCTGCTCTGTGAAAGGATGGTGCCTGGATTTCTGAATGCAGTTCCTCTCAAAGCATATGGTTTTTTTTCTTCACTTTTGTAGCACCCTGTTGTCTATGCCTTTGGTAATATGAATCTAGAGATATTAAGATTTCCAAGGTAAAGTACGCACAAGCGGAATTTCATTTGGAATTCCATGCAGGGAATAGGTGATCTGGGTAGTTGTGCTCATTTGCTCACTCATTGTCATGACCTGTATAAGTAATTATACATTCTACTACGTAAGATCTATAATATAATTTAGTCTAAAACACGTGCTACCTCCTAAGGCAGTTATGTGCCTACCAGTCCTCAATATGCATGGGTCCAATGATCAAAAACATGGCATTTATTTGGATATACCTGTTGCAATTTACTGGCCTTTATTAATGCTGCTTTCCTGCACCCAATCCATTGTGTTTTATAATCTGATAATTTCTCTGTAATGGATGGCTTCTTCAGTTACATATGTACTGTAATAATTCTGCATCACTCAGGGTAACTTGATCTCTTGTATTTGGTTACTGAATAGCCTTCCCTTTACTTTGGATTACTATGGTCATTTTAAACCTAGTAACAAATAATATGTGCATCTGCAATCAATGTCATGGCTCCAGTTAGATATGGAAGGAGGAAACGGATGTCTTCTATTCATAAACTGCTTGAGATGTGGTCCTGTAGTTTGTGATGACAGCAGAAAGCTTGTATTTGATTTTTTTTTTTTTACCGTTCTTTATTCAGCTGCAAAGCATACGACGCAGCCTGTAAAAGCAGCCATTGGTTGCAATTCACGTGGTGATTCAGTGCAGCAGAGCCCCTACTACATCAACAGGCATCAGCTGATCAGTGGTGTTTCACAGTCTTGATTTTCTGCCTGTTTGGGGGATTTTTTAAATTTTTTAAAAAATGTGTGGCAGTAAATAGTTTTAAGGGAAATAAGATGCTTCTCTTCAGGGGAGTTCATCTCACATCTATGGTCCTAATCTTGCAAAGACTCGCACATGTGTTTAACTTCACTCACTTGAATACTCAATGGGATTGCTCACATAGATAAAGTTAAGCACAAGCATAGGTGTTAGCAGGATCAGGGTGTAAGTGTGTGGGTAAGGAGGATGGCTTTTTTCAAGAGAGGTGAGAGTCGGGACCAACGGGTATACAGAAGAGATGCTGAGAACAAGGGGCATATGTTTGTCATCTTCCTGCAGTCTTTTTTTTTTTTTTAAATAATTGGAGCTATACCCCTCTCCTAGAACTGGAAAGGACCTTGAGTCCAGTCCCCTGCCTTCACTAGCAGGACCAGTTTTTGCCCCAGATCCCTAAGTGGCCCCCTTAAGGATTGAGCTCACAACCCTGGGTTTAGCAGGCTAATGCTCAAACCACTGAGCTATACCTTCCCCATATTAAATTATGTTAAAGTACAGTCCTATCTGAAGAACTGCACTGTAAAAATGAAACCTTTATTACATGACACGTCTGTTTTCTGTGCCATTCAGCACCTGCTAATTTGGGTAATTTAGAGCCAGATTTTTAAAGGTTTCACGGAATTGAAGGACAGAAAGGACCATCAAATCTAGTCTAACCCTCCTGTATGTCACCGGCCATTAAATTTCACCCAGATACCCCTATATTAAGCCAAAAGATATTTGTTTAGACCAAAACATTTCAGTCCTCAGGAAATGAAACTACCACAGGCAGAGAACAGGAGAGACCAATGATTGAGTCCCCTGCAGCCGCCCTGATTACAAGGGGAATTAGAAGCCCAGGTGCTTTTGAAAATCCCACAAGGTGCCTGTTTCCATCTTTGGGTGCCTAAATACCTTGTAAAATCTATTTTTACTGCTACTTGTTCCAGTAACACTCCAGAGCCAGCACTGCTGAAGAGAGTGAATTGTATTCTATTCCTTCTTTGTCAGTTAGATGAATTGTTTGTTAAATTTCAATTACAGGGTGTGTCAGTTACACCTGTACAAACCCACAGGCATAATTAAGAGCATAGTCTGGGGTTGCACAGGTCTAACTGCGGCCAAAATTTGGATTTCAGGATCTTCTGTTATTGAGTGTGAGTGAGTGAATGTGAGAAGGAAAGACTCCAGCTTGATTTTCTTTTTTTAGATCTCAGGTTAAAATTGCATGGCAGACAGTTGGGGAAGGAGGAAAAGAGGAAATTAATTTTAAGTACATTTGAAATGGAAACAGAAAAGAAATAAACATTAGATAACTCCTCCACGTGCCTTTTTTTTTTTGTTCAGAGTCACTCTTCAGAGTAAAACCACACAGAAATGGTGTTAAAAATGTATGGCTTAATTGTCTTAGTGTTCTGGTTTAATTATGACTCATTTTTGTATGAACCTAAAGTGGTGGAATAGAACGGCAGTCTATTCTGACCTAAATTGAAGTCAGTGGCATGAACACTAGATTTAAACCGAGTGAACATGATGAGAATTTGGCCGTCAACTGTTCTCATGGAAATCAATAGCACAACTCTCATTGGTTCCGGTGGGGACAAAATCAAGTCCTTTGGCTCCTAGCTAAGGCATTTTTCCATTGCCTCAAATCAAAAGGGACTTATATACAAGGAATGGGATTCAGGCTAATGGAAAAATATGTGGTTAAGTAGGCTTGGTGTGTGTCCTGGTGTCTGGTGCTACCTCAGAAGTGAAACTTCCATTAAACAAGACAGATGTGTGTGTAACAGACCCCTCCCTCTTACATTATGTGTATAAGAGCACACCATAAAAGGTAAGAAAATTCAAATCTGAACCTTGGAACTTTACTTTGATTCTGTTATGCTGATTGTATAGCATCATCTAGTTTACGTAACTTCATTCATGTATGTATTGCAGTGTTCATACTCATTTTTGGGGTAACTCCATGAAAGTCAAAAGGAATTATATTTGGGTGAATTTATTGAAAAAAAAATTAATTGCCAATCTTCCAAGTCGTCATTTGGTCTCCATACACTCTCTTAAAACCCCCTTTCTTCTGTTGTTGTGCTAGGCTGTAAGCTCTTTAGGTCAGAGGCATCATACTTACCTGTTAGTAAAATGTCTGTGACATCTGAAGTGTGAAGAGCTATATATAAAATAATAAATACCTGGTCAAATTGTTCTTTGCAAACAAACTATCAGATTAGTTTTGTCTGTTCAGCCCCTCCTCCTCCTGCATGTTCAGGAATGAATTTTGATGATTATGAATGGATACAGTATTTGCTGAATACTTCATGCAACAAAATTTCAGCCTGTGGGTTGTTTGCTAACAATTTGCTCTTCTTTGTGATAACTGATTGCTCTCCTAAGTAGCATGGTATCGGTCAGGTGGCTGAAACTTTTTAAACAAAAGAATAATGAATAGTGACCCCTCTTGTTTTTGCACAGATACGCTTGTTTGCATGTGAATATGGGTATTCACATGGAGAATAACCATCCTCCAAACATTTGCTTGAAACCCATCTGCCTAAATGCTAATAAACAATGAATGATAAAAGTTGGATCATTCTTCAATCCAGCAATCATTAGAAGTTGGAAAACAACGTTCATTTTTTTTAACCACCCTCAGTATTTGATTAGCTCTAGTAATTTTGTGCACTGTGGGCCTATTTCTCCACTGAGTGTTTTAAGAACTATACTAGTGACCAAAACCAGAGCTTTCCCGAAGATAGTAGGGACATGTTGGAAAGCGGAAACGTTTAATAGCACTTTTAAACAGAACTGATTGCCACACTAAATTGCAAACTGTTGGGATGGTTTTGTTTCTAGCACATGCAGTTGGCTGAGTAAATTACTATATTGTTTCCTAATCAGACAGTTTCTTTTCCTGTGTATCTCCCACTATAGCCAATGGCAGGTTTGTGGGTGAAAGGACTGCATTATGCTACGACCTTGAGGTCCTGTCTATACTGGGATTTATTATTATTTATGTATTACTTGACACTAATATATTGGTGCAGTACACCCACGCTGAGACTGGGTTTGCCACACCATGATTTACACTGGTAAATCCCACTGGTTTCAATCCCCATTTTTCACTAGTGCAGTGTGAATACATTAGGTGTTTGGACTATAGCCATATCAATATTATATGAGCCCACATTTCTTGAATATAGCAATCCATAGTTAATATTTTTAGATGGCTATTGGCATGCTTGGTAAACCTTCCCAAAATCCTGATTAGGCCCCAGTCACACAAACGAGCAGTTAAATAACTATGTATGTGAGAAGTCTGGTTGATTTTCAGTGGGGCTGCTTGAATGAGCGAGGTAACCAGTGCATGGAACACTATCTTCTATGGCCATGGCTCTATGCTAGCTAATACCAGTTCAGGATCAGGACCGAGAGGGTATAATGCAGCTGTGTTTCAGTAGTGCTGAAGTGTTTGAATGCTGTAGAAAAATCCAGAATTTAGGCTCTAGGAGGTGGTGGGGAAGGATGTAGGAATTTGGAATTAAGTGCAAAAATTGCATATTAAAATGGGGGAAAAATATTTTAAGACCTTTACAACATGAAGGGATTCTGCCAATTCAAATTTGGTCCAAAATTTAAATTTTGTTTAATTTTTTTTCCCAAAATTTAAGACCAATGGAAGTGTTTCCATAAATGGGTTTGTTTTTTTTTCAAGTTGCCATGGAAATGGATGACTTTAAACAAACAACCCTCCCCCATTGCAGTATTTGTGATCCCAATCTTGTGGCACTGAGAACCTGAAAGGGGAGTTGAATTTAAACTGAAGTGAAGCTGATTTTTTATTTAGTTTGCTGGAAAAGAAAGCAAAAGGCAAGCATCACAAATAGTGACAAGTATATTATATTTAAAAATATTTACTGTTTTAATAGTCTGGCTCACAATTTTTCAAGATTTTTAAAAGATTTTTTACCTTAAGCCTCCTTAAAGTGCTTCAGTAAATGTTTTTTTGCAAATTTTGTTAACGCAAAAATTAAAATGAAGTCCTTGTATGTCAAAACTCACTGTAGACTCCAAGGATTCACCAGTGTGGATCCTGTCCGGTGTTTGAGGTTCTGATGCAAAGGCTGGATGGAAGAGGTTTAATGGGAAACCCCAACACTGATTTTCACAGTGGAGCTGGTGACAGAAGACACTGATGCAATTCAGTGCCTGAATAATCATTTTATTGTGGCTCGCTAAGGTACTTTTTGGGGAACTTGTCTGCCTCTGCCTTAGATTTTCTGCTAAAGCGGAACCCCCTTTTATAGATAACACTCAGTGGTTTCCATTGAATCACCTGACACTAAACAGGCCATTTGAAGATAGTTCTTGAAGAAGGGTGGAATGCATTACAAAGCACAGTGCTCACCAATTTAAAATCATTAATATTCCTCCATGAACAGGTAGCATTGTTCTCTCAGCTATTGTTTGCTAAGGCTTGATGCCCATGAGGGCAAACAGAGACTTTTGTTAGATACACAAAACCAGAATGTTTTCAGTATTGATTCCGTCTGAATCCCTGATATGTTAGAGTGTAGTCCCATAAAGCCGAATGTTCTCCATCTGTAACCTACTTTATCATCAAAGGGTGACAAAAATAAGGTGGAATTTTTTTTAAAGATTATAATATTCTCCTAAAAGTTGGATGTTGTGTGATGCACATAGGTAGCTAATTGTGACCTGGTGCTTGCTGGCTTTAGTCCGGCTTTGATAGAGGACTGTTTATGACATGCCTGTTTAAGACCATCTGTGGAATACCTGTATGACCTCTTTCCCTAAGCATTTTGTGTGCTCAGATTTTTGGTCACCACACTTGGCAATGTTGTGTGCAGGGGAGAAGGGAACAACCACTCACATGGAAAATCCTGCTTGAGGGCAGAGAATGTTCTCCCACAGCATAGCTTCCTATCATCCTCCACTCCTCTTAAAAGAAGCATTGGGTTCAGCCATTGGGGATCTCAGGGAGATACTGGAGGAGGAGAACTGTCCATACAGATGCCCAGCATGAAAAGGCTCCATGCTAACAGTCATGCTGCCTGTAATGCCTGTTATATCCTTTGCGCAAATGTGGGCCTTTGAGGTGATATCCATGCACTGTGTCTTCATCCCAAGAACAGATTCTGGATCCAACTCATAGCAAGATGGGGACAGCACTACAGAAGTGGCAGTTCACCCCGCCCCCTCCCCTTTTTTTTTTAGTGCAGGCCGAGTCCCTTGCAAAAGGGACTTTCTATACAAGGATCTTGGGGAGTGTGAGGGCCCATGCTATTTTAAATATGGTCTGAGGTAATCTGATCAGTCTTTACCCCCTGCTGTCCTCCTAAACTGTATCCCAAAATAACCCTTGGTAGGATGACACTGAACATCACATGTGAAGCTTCCCCTCTACGTTTCTGTACACAGAATCTTCTGTACGCAGCCCAAGTCTAATGTTTATGTGAATGTCGTCAGAAAGAGTCTATAGATGTATTCGAGCCTTCTATAAAAGTGTGACACAACATCGCTTTCTGTATTTGTCTCTCTGACGTCCCTGCTTCCTTACTTTCAATTTGGAAATGATAAAAAGCAGTGTGGATGTGCCAAATCTGTTAAAGTAAGCATGAATTTCCACTCTCCACATTTTATAAACAAGCTAAATGTCCTGTTGAAAAACATATGATTGGTAGTAGTGTTTTTTTGGCCCTTTTTTCTTTTTTCCTCCCTCTTCCTTCTGTTGCTTTAACCTACAGATGATTCAGAAGAATAACAAACCAAGAAAGGATTTTAATGGATCCATCCACAGATAAATATAGACCATCCGGTGGTATAAAGGTTTTATTGGCATGAGTTTCTGCTGGGCATGTTATTTACAAGAGACGAATCCACCAGTGAGTCTGTGCAGACCATACTAAAGGAGAGCCAGTAAGATTTCTTTTTTAGCACCTTCAGACTGTGAACTAGTTTTATACCACACTTAGTAAGTTTTTCAAAAAAACCCGCAAACTTTTATTGATACTGGCAATATTTTTTTGTTGCTTGCTATCTATAAAACCAAGCTTTCTTTGGTGCCATGTAGACGAGAGCGTGAGAGACATATTAGAATATGTATTTTAAATGTAGTTTCCCAGATATCAGGGCATTGCACTTTGAAAATGCGATATATTGCAAAACCCTACTGCTAGATACCAGTACTGTACATATCACTGGAAAGTCTGGAATCCCAGCTCTCTAATAGGATACAGCTTGTTTCTCTAGCTCACATAGCTCATCAGACATTAAAATTCTCACTGCTTCAGAGGTAACTATAACTAACATAACTTTAAATCCTTGCTTTTACACCACCCGCAGTTGTGGGGGAGAAGGAAACAGCTTTTGTAGAAGATTTAAACATAAAGAAGGACAGCAAATGATGGCTGTTTGAAACCTGCTTGGGTGGTTTGATGATGATGGAAAATGAATTATGGAGCAGAGTTCAAGCCAATGGGCCAAAAGTGCAGCCTAAATATAGTTTTAGTTTGTTGCAGAAATAAATGAACTTTATTCCATTGTTATCAGGACTGTGTGGCATAAATACAATCATTTAACAGTGTTATTAAATATTTCATGTCCTTTATTGAGTCTCTCTCTTGACCTGGTTGGACAGGGTGTGATCCTTTTCCAGTTGTAATCTGTGAGTCTTGCTGTTGATTTCAGCAGAGACTTGATGTGGGTGTGCATGTGTGGGAAGGGGAAAATGTCACCTTTGGAATATTCTGTACAGCTCATATTGTTGCAATGTACTTTAGTCCTCACCTCTTTTTTTGTTTAATCTATTTATTTTCTGAATCCAAATAAGGGTTAAATAAGACTGTTCCTATTAATTAGAAATTCCATTATGTAAAAGTATCTTGGAGTGGTTTTATAGATACGCTGAATAGCTCTCCTAGAGCAGGTGGAAAGAAAGTTCAGCTTTCTGTCCAAGTGAACACTTCATTTGGCAGATGAGAAAGGAGGCTGGACAGCTTAGTTGTACTTGTTTGTAGCCTGACAGCCTTTTAAATGTATTTATACTGGCTAATCAATATACAGGAACAATCCACTTGCCTGCTCAATTTAAGCACCATTTACTTGAGAAATAACTGATAAAACCATTGTGCTTAGGTAATAAAGGAGGACATTTAAGAGTGATTATGGATGCTCTGCTAAATTTTTGACATCTCATTTAAGCAGTGAGACAAATTGTCTTTTCCCAGGGCTGTTTTGGTGTGGCCCTGGGTGAAATCTTGGTCTCACTGAAGCCAGTGGGAGTTTTGCTATTGACTTAAATGGGGCCAAGATGCCACCTCTTATGTTCTTCACTCCACTGGAAGAGGTCTAGATGAGATTCCCAAATCTGATTGCTCAATTCTTTGGACAGAGGCAGTTAGCTTGACCATGTTGGTGAAGAGGTACTACTACATGTGGCTTTGTAGCAATCCCTGTACCAAATATTTTATGAGTAACATTTGATAGTCTCCAATGGGAGCCCTGTTTGGCCTTCTGCATCAAGAAGGAAAGTTGTTTTGTGGATGTGGACAGGATTGTCTGGAAACTTTTGGGTCTCTTTGAGAGTGATGTGCTAGATTCTATCCTGTGCCCCTTTGAAGAAAACTTCCTTTCCATACCCTCTGAGTCTAGCCAGTGTATGATGCTGATGTCCGCACGGTAGTAGTCCACAGCTTTGTGATAGGTCTTGCCTTGTCTATTTTCAGAGCCAAAGCATTTGCATGATCTACCATGGTATATATCCTAAGCAGGGAGTTTTATCAGCCAGTGAAGTTAGGAGCCAAATGTCTATCCTTATAGTCTGTTAATGAAGAGCAGGAAGAGGGAGCACTGCAACAGACTGGAGTAGAACAATCTTTGCTTAATTGGCTTCTAGGATCTGGTCTATAGATATGACATCTGATTTGCAATGGAGCTCCCAGGAGCCACTCAGTTACAAGGATGTGGTGTTTTACTCGGCCTCAAGGCTTTACACTGATTATTGGGGACATCTGAGACTTATTAAATGGGGGAAAAAAAAAAGTCCACACTTATCGGTCTCCTATATCAGCTCCTGCTCATTGCATAAACTCTGCTGTGTTTTACCCCAGCCTGTGGCAAACCTCATCAGCACTGGCTTCCTGTGTGTGCCAGAATGTCAGCCTAACACCTATGTCCCATCCCTGGAGCTGTGCCCATACCATAATATAAATTCAAGAGCAGGGGAAGCCTCTGTTGAGGGAGTTGCCTATAAAGCAAAGCAGATCTGAGGCTTTCTTTTTGGCCAGATTGAAAAACTTACCCATTTCTTCCCAGATTTTATGGAATGCTGATGCTGTTTCTTCCTCGTGTTTTGTGTTATGATTATTAGGCTTTTTTTTTCTCCAGTGTTCAACCTCATGTTTTTAGGCAACCAGGCTTCATGCAACTTATAAATATTTATTACTTTAAGTGATGACTGAGAGGGAGGGCATTTCCTGGCTGTCAGTGACTGGCTGGAAGAGTTGAAATCCTCATGCGGTTAGGTGTCAGGACCAATAAAAGATATTACCAAACCAAAAAGTTGTTATTACACTTTCAAATGGTGACCCGTGCCCTTTCTCCCCAGCCCCTTTAGGAATCCTGACCCTCATTCTCTCACCATATTAGCAGAAATTAAGCAAATGTGTAAGAATATTCAAAGGTAATTAAACTAATGGGTCTAGTATAAATACGGGCAACTTTCTCACCTTATAAAGTGGTACAGATCCACTCCTGCAACACTTACACACGCAAATAATTCCATTGACTTCAGTGGGACATCTCGTATGAGTCTTAGGTCTCTTGTCATCTTTCCTTAGATAATACTGAGTTCTAAGGGGCTGCATGGCCTAGTGGGCAGGGCAACTGAGAGTCAAGAGACACTAGGGGAAAATTGTTTAGGGTGAAATTTTCAAAAGCTTGGACAGGTGCAGATAGGCGGATGATGGGCTCAAACCGAGGTTGATACCCCTGGAGATATTTCAGAGCTGGTGTTTGGTTGCACCTAACTTGTCTGAGAGCGCAGTTGCATGTGCACTTCAAAGGGGTAGGGAGTGGAGATTTGGTTTGTGGGATGAGTGTCCAGCAGGTATTTTCAGAAGGGGCTGGAGGGGAGGGACCCTCAGGGCAGCTTCCAGTGTTTAGAGGCATGATGGAAAAGTGAATATATAATTGCTAAATATTATTAATCTAGGTTGTAAACTCCTTGAGTCAGGTGTGAATTGAGGTAGTCTCTCAGAAGTCAATGGGACAGTGCTGATTTATATCAGCAGAGTATCTGGCCCCCATCTCTTATTTATCTGTTCAGCATTATGTACAACTGTGGTGCTGTATCTCAATAAATAACACAAGTTATCTAAAGTAAAAATTAAAGGAAAATACATAGGTCTGGGGCAAAGCAGAGTGAAGGTGTTTGAAAAGTTAAATTGTCCTGTATATTGGCTTGGATACAGTTTTCTGCTCAGTCTAATGATCACTTCCTACAAATTAAAGACAAGCACAGTTACCAATAGGGAGGGAGCAGGTCTCAATTTTCCAGGATCAATTAGGTTTATAATATCTTTTCTTTCCATTGGTCCATCACTAATAGTTTGTGCCCATTTTTATTTTTTTTTGGTTGGAGGATATCCTATATGTTGGTATATGCGTCACTTGAAGAATTATAAAAAAAAAAATAAAAAAAATCCTCTCCATCCCTTTCCAGAGCCAGAGTGACCCTGGCTGATAAGGTTTTTATACTGTTGTCTACCTGGCTCTGAGAAATCTTGTTTATATACTATATTATCAAGATCAAGCAAATTTCAGTTTTAAACCAGATTTTTACCTTAATTATATTTTTTACATGGTTAACTTGCAGAAGCAGGATGAAAAAGTGCCCTTTATTTTAAGCCAGCAGGCTGGATTTTCCAGATAGAGTGAGCGTAGCTGATGTACATCCCTTTGCTGGATGGTGAAAAAATGTGTGATTTGAGGGACTCCAGGTTAGAAAATATTTTTCCTCCTCTCTTCTTAAAAAAGAAAAGAATTAAAAAAAATAAAGTATATGATTGCATCCTCTTACCAATCTTTATTATTAACCAAGGTTTATGACTCTTGTCAAACACTACTAAATGCCTCATCAGTAGATAACCTTGTGGCTTTGTGTGAAGGAAGAGAAACGAACAATACAATTTCTGGGTGTGGGATTAGAATCACCTTGCTTATGACGGGTAATGTTCGTTTTACTCTTAAAGCCCTTTTCACAGTACCAGAGAGATTTTGAAAGGCAAATTATGTTTTTGAAAGGTAACTGGAGAAATAAATAGCCCAGCCTCCTGTTTTATTGTCTCCAAAATTATGAATAAACTTCAGTGACCTGCCTACAAATATTTTGAAGCTGACGGATGTGGCCTACTGGAACATACCACTGGAAATTGGGGGTGCTGGCTGCCTATTCTACCATATGTAGTTTTCTAAAGTGGCCACTGATTCTTGGAGGCTCAGCTTCTGGGTGTTTACCTTGAGATACCTTGGGCCTCATTATGAGAGGTACTGACCACTTGCAGCCCTGACTGAATGTGACAGGTCTGGAAGAGTTCGGCAGGTCTGGAAGAGGTCGGCAGGTCTGAAAAATCAGTCTCACAGTGTCTCTTCTTGTACCTAACATTGGTGGTAACTTTAGAACATTTAAGACTTAAAATCTCTCTATGCTTGAGTGTTTTACATCTACAAAATGGGAATAATTTTTACCTACCTGACAAGGCTGTTGGGCTTTGTGAGTAGTCTTTCAAATTTCACTTTGAGCTTTTTGGATGAATGGTGCTATGTAAGTACTAAGTAGTTTTTGTTGAATTGAGGTAAAGAAGAGCAGACACAATCCTTGAACTATTTGTTGTTAGTGTCAGTGCAACCAAATGCAAAAATGTTTTATGCTGTGCAGCTATCTGTCTATAGGCTCCTTTTACAGGATTATTTGCCCGCCTCTTGGTAGAGGACAGGACAGTTTTTTTGTGTCAATAGAGTTTAAACTTTTTCAGGAAGTATTGTTGATGACTGAAATTGAAGAATTGTAAGCACAATTCATCTTAGTGAACAGAGAGCACCGGGTGTGAGCTGTGCTGACTGGGACCAGACATTGACATACGGGCCGTCATCAAACTAATTGTTGTTTGAATTACCTGTTATGATCCGATGACAAATCTGCTTCGCTCCTGCCACTGGAGCAGAAAATGTAGCTTGAATTGGCGTGATGTTAGCAAGTGTAAACTGTACTTCAACAAGATGGATAAACCCAATTATGGGGCAGACCTGTAGAGAGAAAATCCATTTAAATCTCGTAATGTTAAGCAGAGCTGTGTTTAATTCATTTGGACCAATTTGGGAATGATGTATGAGTGTTGGCAAACATTAGTCAAAAGGGGAACAGCCAAGGAAAGAGATGCAGCACTCAGCCAGGATGGCAGAGGAGTGCTGTGCCGTCTCACTGGCTAACACTAATGGCTGTGGAAGGGTAAAATGACAAAAAGATGTACTAACTGCTGTTATGAGAACAGCACAGTGTAAATGAACCAATAAGAGAAACATATGGAGCAGAAAGAGAGTTGTATTGTTTTTCTTAAAACCACTGATCTCTCAAATGGAGAAGGAAATATTTTTTTTAACCAGTATTTGTTATGGTTTTCACTGATTCTGTTGCAGTGGGGTTGGGGGGGGGGGGCAGGGGGAATGTTGTCAAGGGATTTTTTGGGGGATGAGGGGGGAACAGAACCTAGGAACTTTTGAGATCTTCAGCACTGATTCTCTCCCCCCCAGTGGAATGTAGCTCTAAGGAAACACTCAGGCCATGTCTACATCTAAAGTTTTGCAGCGCTGGTTGTTACAGCTGTATTAGTACAGCTGTATAGGGCCAGCGCTGCAGAGTGGCCACACTTACAGCAACCAGCGCTGCAAGTGGTGTTAGATGTGGCCACACTGCAGCGCTGTTGGGCGGCTTCAAGGGGGGTTCCGGGAACGCGAGAGCAAACCGGGAAAGGAGACCCGCTTCGCCGCGGTTTGCTCTCTCGTTCCCGGAGCCACCCAGCAAACCGCAGGGAAGGAGACCTGCTTGCTCGGGGCTCCGGGAACGAGAGAGCAAACCGGGAAAGGAGACCCGCTTCGCCGCGGTTTGCTCTCTCGTTCCCGGAGCCACCCAGCAAACCGCAGGGAAGGAGACCTGCTTGCTCTGGGCTCCGGGAACGAGAGAGCAAACCGGGAAAGGAGACCCGCTTCGCCGCGGTTTGCTCTCTCGTTCCCGGAGCCACCCAGCAAACCGCAGGGAAGGAGACCTGCTTGCTCTGGGCTCCAGGAACGAGAGAGCAAACCGGGAAAGGAGACCAGCTTGATTACCAGAGGCTTCCTCCTTCCACGGAGGTCAAGAAAAGCGCTGGTAAGTGTCTACATTGGATTACCAGCGCTGGATCACCAGCGCTGGATCCTCTACACCCGAGACAAAACGGGAGTACGGCCAGCGCTGCAAACAGGGAGTTGCAGCGCTGGTGGTGCCCTGCAGATGTGTACACCTTCAAAGTTGCAGCGCTGTAACTCCCTCACCAGCGCTGCAACTTTCTGATGTAGACAAGCCCTCAGTTCATGGACTGTGTTAGTATGTGTTTAATTGTTCAGCCAGAAGCTCTCCATTTAGAGCTGCCCTTATTCAATACAAAAACAGAATGCAGTGTTCTATGGTAAAGGGCTGACGAACTCCATAGAACACTGGTACTGTACAGTAATGGCCCTCTATGCTATTTACTGGTATAATGCCCAAAATGTGCTAGGCAATGGGCAAATACAGATGAAGACTTAGTCCTTGCCCCAACAAGCCTACAATCTCAAAAAGAAATTGCTATGGCAATTTAGCCTTGTTTGGGCAGGTAATGGGCCAGAACTAGAATAATTTATATGAACCACCTCAATTCTAACATGCCTGAACTTTGGATAAAATTAGCCCAAATACACCTAGAATCATAAAATATCAGGGTTGGAAGGGATCTCAGGGGGTCATCTAGTCCAACCCTCTGCTCACAGCAGGACCAATCCCAACTAAATCATCCCAGCCAGGGCTTTTTCAAGCCTGACCTTAAAAACCTCTAAGGAAGGAGATTCCACCACCTCCCTAGGTAACCCATTCCAGTGCTTCACCTGTAGTTTACCGTGTTTACAAAACTATCTTTTGGTCTGTCCAAAAGTTTGAGGCTTTCCTATCAGCATTTAAAAAAATAAAATTAAGATGGATTCATTTTTATCCTTTTGTAATTGGTTCTCCTTTCTTGTGCTCACATACATGGACACACACTAAAATCTTCACTGTTGTGGCCACCATTCCAGTCATCTGTCTCCTGTTAGCATGTGCAGACGGAAAGGATTCCTTTGTCTCCCTACATGCACGCTACCACAATCTCATCTCAATTTTGGGAGTTTGGCCTGCAAGACTCATCAAGACTGGATGCACCGTTTTTGCGGCCAGGAAGTCCCTGTATTTTTTCGTGTTTGTGGATGTCACTCCAGCTGGAGATAATGAGTAGCAAGCAGTTTCTCTGTAAAGCTGGATTTGCTGAGGTCTTGGGTATGATCTAATGTACTGTGTACATTGTTGTAACAACAGTATAGTGATTTCCCTTGCTCATAAATCTGTATGTCAGTGGTAATAGGAATGCAAAGAATGGTAAATTGGTTTATTTTAGTGGGAGAGGAGGTGGTCAGGGCTTGCGTTTGGGTCCCATCCACAGCATGGGTTCATAGTAATTTTGGGCTGGTGTTAATCAAGTCAAAAATGGCAGACCTAGAATTTTAAAAACCTGTGTTCTAATCTATGTTCATTAACACAGTTCCTTAACTGTGCTTGAGACCCGATATGGATAGGGCGTTAGGGTCTGTAACAGTCAAAAAGAAAGCAGTTCACATTTCAGGAAGGCGAATAGTGCTTGCTCTCTCATCCTGGTCTGAATAGGTACATCCTCGCTGCAATAAAAGACCTGTGGCTGTCCCGAGTCAACTGTTTTGGCCTGTGGGGCTAAAAGTTGCAGTGTAGACGTCGGGGCTTGGGCTCACGCCTAGGCCCTGAAGTCCTCCCCACTCAGGGCCTTAGAACTTGCAGCCCAAGCCGCAGGAGCCCAAGTCAATTGACCTGGGCTCTGAGACTTGGGACTTGGGCTTTTTTACTGAGGTAGATGTACCCAGTGTGGCCACATAGACCATCAGGGCATGTTGCAAGGCTTATCTGGGGTGAGGTTCTGGCTGGCAGTTTGAATTGGTGCAAGGAGATCTTGCTTCAGGTATTTGGGAAGGTCTGATCTATACACACAATTTGTACATCTATAATTACTTATGGGTGTGATTTAATTTTTTAAACCAATGTAGTTATACCCATACAACCTTAGCATGGACAGAGTTATACCAGTATAAAGAAGATTCATGGTGCATATCTTCATTCCCGTTCTGTACATGAATACACTGTACAGCTTTTATAATGATATAACTGTGTTCCACACTAAGGGCGTTATTCCACTGAACTCTATTAGTAGAATTAAAAGAGAGACAACTTTTGTGTATAGACAGATTCTTACACTGGGTCTGTGTGTGTGTGTGTGTGTGTGTGTGTGTTTGCGTGGGACTATAGAGGTTTATTATATATCTTAAAATGAGGTATAAAATGCATTGATCTTCAAATGTGCTCATTTGATGTGCTATTATAACTAGTAGGGAAGTGAGCCCTATAGCAAAACTTCAGATAGAATGAAAAATAAAATTCAAAATTGTAAAGACTCAGGTGAATTCTTCTAACACACATTTTACAGTCAGAATTCCCCCTGCCTCTCCCACTTGGGATCAGGAGTGACAACTAAAACTCTTAGGATTCCATGGTAGCTACTTTTTACTTTGTCAACACTTCCTCTTCTAAAACCTGTTCTGAGAATAATGAAACAGTCAGACTTAGCAACTGTGTATCCTACTGGTAACTTCATCTCGTACAATGTCTGTCTGCCTTTCAGAATGTGTTTGGATTGCTTTTTTAAATTTTCCCTTTCACTTTGTCACAAAACAGGCCTGCCAGCTGCTGTGCTTTTGGAATTGCTTAATACTTCCTTATTTAAAAAAAAGTTTAATAATACAAATGCAAAAAAGGAATAAAGAAAAGGCCCTCTAATGTACAAATGTGTTCATGTGCTACATTGGGACATGTGTTTATACTTACTTGAAAGGTCACTGTTTATTTAATAAGGTAACTATCTACTGGACTCCAGATGTTGACAAAGGACTCCATCTTATTAAGTTGGAGAGTATGGACGCTCTCAACTATGTGTGTTACAAGAATGTAGTACATCCAGTGATTGCCCCTTTAGAATAACCTTTAATTGAGAAGTTGCTTAGACAGAATATACTTACTTAAAATAGGAGGAAGGAGGGTCTAGTCATCAGGCCTGAGTCAAAAAGGGTACTGCCAACTGGTTGCCACAGACTTACTCTGTGATCTTTGGGCAAGTTACTTAACCTCTCCGTACTTCAATTTGCCCATCAATAAAATGGGGGAAAACAAAACTTACCCTTCTTCAAGTGAGTGTGCGTAGTTAAACTCCTTAAACATCAGTAAAGTGTATTGACATCCCAGAGTTAGACTTATAAAGTTGTATTGAATTAATTAAATAAGGAGAATTTTCCTAAAAGCAATATTCCTCTTACTTAAAGCCATTCTACTTTCCTTACAAATGCAGAATCTGAGGGGTAACTGCCTGTGTTTCGGATTATATCATCTGTCTGACTAGATGGCAACTTCAGATTCAATTTTTAATTTTTCTTTTCTGTCCCAGCAAATGATGATTATACCTACTATCGTTAAGATTATAACACAGTTTTAATTAGGATGTCTTCTTTTCACATCCTTCTAACCTTCTGGAATATCCATCATTTAGGCTGAAATTTTCCATGCTGTATTTCTTTCTGAATGCAACTATACAATTTTGTTCAAACTATCATATATATATATATATATAGTCTAGAGGGCCTTTTCCTCACAAAGGCTAGGGTAGTGGATGGAACATATATTTTCCTCATTCTTACGAGGGAAAGGGGGAATTCAAGGATTTTTTGTGATAGAGATTTTATGGTGTTGCTTGATTGCAGGGGAAAAAATTAAAAGAAATTGAAATTTTGAACTGGAAAATCATTTCTGAGCAGGTACTCTAGGCATTTGCTCAAATTTTTACCAGAGCCTAGTCAAATCTTAATTCCGTAGGTCATGATCCTTCAAGTTATTGCAGGGATCTGCGCAGGCAGTATAATTTCAGTATTTCGTTTTTATTTAAACGTGTCTCATTCTAAACAGATGTGCTGCTGCCCTGTTAAACTACCTCGCATAGAACTGTCTATTGCCAAACCATTGCAACAAGAAAGGTGGAAATACACCTCAGGGAGGTGCTAACTTCAAAGCTTAAATGGGGGTATTTTGATGGTATTTTTTTCTTTCATCTTAATTTAAAAAATGCAAAAGTTGTTCATCTGTGATATTTTCTCTCTCTTTTTTCCAGAGAAATGAATCAGTTTGCTGTAAAAAGTGTATCAGATGTGTAACACTGCCAAGTTAGGGTTGTGTTGGGAACTTTTCTTTCTTTTTTGGCAGTTGTAAACTGTGCAGCATTTAATACTGCACAGATATTTTTGCATTTAATTGTATGTTAAAGCACTCTGTGTGTGTGTGTGTATATATATACTACTTTGTGGTTAGATGTAGTGATTAAGGTATCTGTTATATTGTTTTTACTTCAAGAATTATGCAAAATGCTATGGTGTGTGTGTGTGTGTGTGTGTGTGTGTGTGTGGAGGGGAACCAACGAAATTGGTTTGTTGTCAAAAACCACATGCAAAGTATGTACGGTTTTGATTTCTCCTTTAGTGGTTCAGTTATCATTGTTGTTTACAGCGAGAGTGGCTTTTTATCTCAACATTTGTGCTCTTTAGTCTAGTTTCCGGCTATGTTCTTGGTTTGTGGTTTTATTGGCGAAACCAAATACAGGCGGTTACAGCTCTTAATTTTGTTGCTCATTTGTACCCCATGCCTCTTTGTAAAGTGGGAGTTCAACATTTAAAGGCAATAATCTCTCAAGGAAAATAATGGAAGCCCATCACTTGTGAAATGTTAAAATAGTCTGGGGCAGAAGCATCTGAGAATAACTGTAGGGTAAAAAAATCCTATCCTTGACAATGATATGGATGGAATGTCCCAGTAGATCTCTGTAAGGCCCTGGAATTTAAACACTTCGCTAACTGTAAGCATGTGAGTGTTCTCATTGGAGTCAATGGGACTGCTTTAGCATTAAAAGTTAGGCTTGTACTTAAATACCTCGCTCAATCAGGGCATAATTTTTGTGATTTTAAAACTAACTTCTGTTTGGCTAATGAAACACAGAAGGATTTATTCTTTAATTTCCTACAGGCAATATTCTACCACCATTACTCAGTTACTGGAGTAATACCTGATTCTGTATTGACAACTCCTAGCATTAAAAAATGTCATGCCCCCACAAACTGATATTGATTTTAAAAATTATATGGCTTAAAATTTTTTTTGGAATTCTTTGTATCTGCCTTCTGGTGTTAGGGCTCACATTTTCAAGCTTTTCTCTGCAACTATGAGGACTAGATACTAACTTTTTTTGTTTTACATGAACGCTAAAATTCTCATGTTATAACGTGACTCCTGGAGCTGGGACTCTAAGAAACGCACCAAATATTGTGAGACTTGTGATAAAATTTGTGAGAGAGAGCAACACTCTAATCTCTGAGTAGCCCCATTAAAATCAGGCACTACTCCACCTAAAAGGTGACAGAATATGGCCCTTAAATATTTCTTATTGACTGTATTTATTCATTCATTCACCTTTCTCCTTAGCAGACTGTCATGTTTGAAAGACATTGCTTCAGCTGCGTCACTTTAATTTCTTCAGACCTCAACACTATTGTTGTATTAATTAAAACTAAAGCTATTAATGCGTTGCTGATGAGCTTTGGTGCAGGACTAATCATGTTTACGCTATACCATTTTAACCTCCATATACAACAGTAAAAATGGTCACCTTTAAATGTTTCCTTATTTCTGCTATTCATTGTTAGCTTTATTTTATTGACATAACTTCTTGAAACATTTATATTCTCATTAAACATTGTACTTCGAGAGATTTTTTATTTTTTTTAATTTCAGTGTGAAATTAAATTTAGTCTTGGTTCCAGAAATGGACCAAATTCTGCCTTGCAACAAGCTGGTATGATCCAGGTGGCCTGTGTTCAGGGGTCAGAGTGGAAGAGGCTATAATATGACCTAATTTATCTCCCTGGGGAGGGAAAACAAAAGACTACAGAGAAAATGAGCCATGGAATCATTCAACTTATTGATGGGCATGAAATTAGTGGCAGTGAGAAGAGGAATGTGTTGCCAGTTGCACTATTTTGCTACATGCCTGTTTCTTTTGTTAGCAAGAGATTCTGTTACTTGAAGACTTTATTTTCATTTCACAGCTCTCCCCACTCCTTGGGGCAGAAGCCCTTTGGCTGCTTGGGCTGTATGGTTGCTTTCAGTAAGGTGTGAGCATAGTTTATAGGCCTAATAAACATCTTAAATGGTTTGTCCCAATTATTAAGTGTATAACATCCACCTCTCTTCTCTAGTTTGCCACAGAAGGTGATTCACTTAATGCTACTTTGTGATTAGTGGTGAGAAATTTTGCTTTATATATACACATATCCATGTTATAAATTGAAGACCTATGTGATATAGTATTTAATCACGGCCCCATGACCCATGTCATTGGCTCACTAATCCACCCTTTTGGGATTTATGTTAGCATTTCAAACCTCTCAGCTGCTTCAGACAACCATGATTTTAAAAATAAATCAGGGGAAATACTGCTGCCCTCTCCCATCAAGTGTGGCAGTGTTCCCCAAATGTTACCCCTGCCACAAGCCCAGGATGAGCAAGTTTCACTCCTGGGCCAGTTATGTCTTTTCTCTTAAAATGTCTCAATTTTGAAAGCCTGACGTTTTATAGCTGTGGAGGGCTAGAAATAGGAGCTTTATTCCACTGGGAACGGAGATACCCATCATTCCAAAGGAACACACTTCACTGAATTCTAGCTTTGGAAGGTCTTGAGAGATCTGACTCTAAAATGCCCTGGCTTTAATGTGCAGAAGATCTGTTTTGTGGTGTTAATGTTTGTGTGACACCCTTGATCTGTGGCCAATGGGATGCATGGTAACTGGAACATGGCTTGTATTTGGAGGCATTGAAAGAAGTCCCACTGGAAACTTTAATAACTTTCCAAAATAATCTTAAAATGCTTTTTCTGCAACATGGAGCAAAAACAAAATACATGATCAGAGAGGCAGCATGTGGCACTGGACTGAGAGTTCTGTTTCTGGGTCTTCCACTGATTTTGGCCAGATTATGCCCTTCCGCTGTCTTGTCTATTTAGATCTTCAGAGCAGGGTCTGTCTCATTCTGTGTTTTGTACAGCACCTAGCACAATGGGACTCTGATCCTGGTTGGTGCTTCTAGGCCAGGATTTCTCAAACAGGGGTCGCCGCTTGTGTAAGGAAAGCCCCTGGTGGGCCGGGCCAGTTTATTTACCTGCCCCTTCCGTAGGTCCAGCCGATCACGGCTCCCACTGGCCGCGGATTGCTGCTCTGGGCCAATGGGAGCTACTGGAAGTGGGTGGCCAGTAAGTCCCTCAGCCCACGCCACTTCTAGCAGCTCCCATTGGCCAGGAGCAGCAACCCGCGACCAATGGGAGCCGCAATCGGCCGGACCTATGGATGGGGCAGGTAAACAAACCGGCCTGGCCCGCCTGGGGCTTTCCCTACACAAGCGGTGACCCCTGTTTGAGAAACCCTGTTCTAGGCGCTGCTGCAGAACCACTCATAATGAATGTGAGGAGAAATGTAAAGGTTTTATCAGCACTGTTTTTAGAATCACCGACATATCTTGCTCTGCCTTTGTCAGGGGCGAGTAATGTGACCATCTCAAACTCTTGATAGTATAGTATAAACGTGTTATCACCTACCACATATGTAGATATAACACACAGTTGTCTGTAGAAAATATTATACTTGCATATAGCCCCTTCCATCTTTGAATCTCTAAGCATTTTTGACAAATGTTAGTCTCTCAGCAGAATTGGCAGCAGCCCTATTGCTTAGTGTAGGCTGGCGGGGCTGTCCCTCCACGTCCTCGTCTGAGGCAGGCCATGCTTGCTCGCCGTTTGGAGCCTTCTCCAAGCAAAGGGAAAAGCGGCGGAATTAATGGTTCTAAATGGGCTTCAGCTGGGACGGGCCCATAAACAGTCTGGGCTCTGGTCTGCAGCCTAGCAGAGCGATAGTAGTTTGCTCACCCAGCTGTTAAGCAGGGCAGTAGCTCCAGCCCAGTCTCTGGGGCTCAGGGAGGAGTGACTGAGGAGCGCAGGCCTCCTGGCTGAAAGAGGGGGAGTACGGTCCCCCACCTCCCAGTAGCAGGGGGGATGCGGGCCCACCCCACTCCACCCTGTGCCAGCCCAGGGCCCTAACAGTAACAGAGTATCCGCCACAAGGTCCGCCTGCAACACACTGACCATGTTTCAGGCTTGCTCTCAACCAGACTGTTGCCTAGTTTCCCTGGGTTCTTCCTCTTGGGTGTACCTGTGTCCAGCGGTTGTCCTCAGTTTCCCCGGGATATACCGCAAAGGGCAGCAGCTCCTCAGCATCGGCAGAGTCAGGGCTTTCTGGAAGATCAGGCTGGTCCCAGGGGCAGCAGTGGTTCTCCTTGGCATGTCCCATGCCAGCAGCAGGGAGCATCTGTCTCCTTCGGCAGCTCCCTCTCTACTAAGGTACTGGGCCGGCCTTTTATATTTCCTGTCCTGCTCCTCTGCTTCCTGCATGCAGGGTGTGGTTGTCCTGGCTCCGCCCACCAGGCAGCTTACGACGTTTCCTCCGCATCCGCGGCAAGCCATGCCTCCATGCTACACTTAGATCAAATAAAACTAGACTGGACGAAATGCTATAAAATATATTGTGTGTACCAGCTGGTATGGGGAAAGAGATGACTCAGTTTTTATCCAGCTCTGATTTCTAGGATGTGACGAGTAGAGCCATGAACTCTTATGTCCTGTGTTTCACTTTAAATCCCAAAATTCAGGCAAATCTGTCCCATTTTGGGATGAAACCAGAGAGATTAATATGGTTTCTGTCCATAGTCAAAAATTGGCCGAGGCTTGTTCAAAGCCAAACTTAGTTTCTGCACAACTTTAGACAGCATGCAGAGGGCATTGGTTAGATCGGTAGCAATGTTGTAAGCTCTCTTGAGTCTTCATGGTGGATATATTGATGTATGAGGCTCACAGGTGCTGGAGGGAATATCTTTGTGGATGGAGAGGGAGAGAGGATTTATATGAAATTTAGGAAATAGAAATGCTCTCTGCTGTCTGGGTTGTCAGTTATTGTTTCCCATTAGGTGTTTGCTTCATTCACCATGTTTTATTTTGCTATGTGAGAAGCTACAATGCATGATTTGGCTTGATTTGCTTTATTTTGTATCTGTCTGAACCATCCTTAGTCTAAAACTTCAAATTCTCTGGCTCTCTAACTATTTAAATTGGGCTCTGAGTTTAAATTAATAAGAAGATTGATTATAAAAGAATGGAGGAAGAATTAGTGGTTAAATACAGGCTTGGGAGACAGAAGACCTGGTTTCGGTATGAAATTCTGCGACAGTATTCCTGTGTTTTGTTGGCCAAGTCACTTAACTCTTTTTAGTCTCATTTTTCCTGTCAATAAATTAGAGGTGATAAGTTTCACAACATCCAGAAGTATTAATTCATTGATGCATGTAAAGAACTAGAGGAGAATTTTTGTTGCAAGTGGAATTTTTTGACAAGATTCAATGAATAAGAATTTTACCAAGTGTGCATAATTTTGCAGTGTGTACCACGTCGGTAATCATAAGGCAATACCATTTAACTGCATATTGACTTCCAAACACTTATCTGTACTCATTTTACTGGGTGAAATAGCTATGCAGTAAAAACATGCAGAAGAGACTACCCTTATTATTTTCGAAATGGGCCCAAAGTGCCTTTGAATATATGGGGCCTGATTTCTCCTTTCCTATACACCTGTTTTACATTGGTGTAAGTCCATTAGCTACATTGAAATCGCCTCTTATTTACATTGATATGAAAGGAGGATTGGGCCAACTAAGTATAATTCTGCCCTTCTTTGTTAGAAAGTCACCTCTGAGTTTTTTGTCTTTCTTTTTGGTAGTTGTCTATGGCAAGTATATTGTCTTCTATTAAATAAATAATAATAAAACCCTCAAGAAATATGTTATACTGGATGAGACTATTTCCCTGGAAGGTGGGTTTGGTAACATGGTCTGTAAGCTTATTGTAGTCTTGCAATATGTAACCTGTTTGTAACTGTAAACTGAGGCAAGGCCTTCTCTATTTGCAGAAATGTAAATCTAAGGGCCATTACAGCTCTTAAGAAAACTTTTGCATGTCTTCACTTGTGTGCCAAGAGACCTAAATGAAAAGAGCTCTCCTGTAATCTGAGCAACTGGAAAACAGTCCTAATCAATGGACTCTAGCGCTGCGGACTTTGGTAAATGCACATTTTGCTTTTACTGGTGTAAACAATAGATTAGTGTGGGATTACATCTTTAGTGGTTTTTTTAAACAAAGAATAATACCCAGCAGTCTTTCAGCTGGCTTTATTTGTTGAAGAACCGAAGTATTTACAATATTTGTCAGTGGTCTCCAAAGCTGCCATAAGACACCGAAGCTGCAAATGCCGCAATGAGGACTTGGAGTATTCCCTACCGAAAGAGTCTTCAGGGATGTGGGCTCTCCATGAGAGTCACTTCTATTTATTTAATCTAGAAATGTCATTGGCCTCCCTTCCAACAATACGTGGTAGCACACTCTGTCACCTCTTGGAGTAAATTGCTGTGTCAGTCGTGAGGGCATTTATTAAAAGAGGTTTAGTGAGCAGTTTGTGTAGTGGGAACCTATTGTAACAGTTGCCTGGATGCATTAGCTTCTGATACCGCGCAACTGCTAGTCATAAACCCTTTGCTCTAGTTGATTTCTCCATTAAGCTTTTTCTCTTATTGAACAGTCTCTTATGCAACTATGCAAAGATGTGAAGTACACACGACTATGAAATGAACTTTGTTCTGCTCTGTCATTTTGATATTGACAGATTTAAAAAAAAAAAACACCCACCAAAATCCCCTTCGGACCAATTCTAACGCATGATCACAGCACACTTGCTAATCAGATTTTTAACTCATTTTTCATATAGTGGTCTTTCTTCTCCCTTGCCCTTTGCCAGTTTTATATTTTATTTATATATAAAATAAAATATTACTACAAGGATCAGTTTCTGTTGGCCTCATTCCAGAAATAACAACCCTGTCTTTTTTCATCGTTGAGCAAACAGCCTGAAAGCACCGTTATTCCTTAAATTGGATTTCAGTTCTGGTCCCCTTATGTTCAGTAAACAGTATGTTCTATTAGACATCATTGTTTTGGACTAACATGCTGGTGGAGTTTCATTTTTAACGGCATCAGATAGGTCTGAAAGTATTTTAAAAATCTATCGGGGTGGTGCTGGTGTAGAACCATCAGCAAATACTTATTTGAAAGGAGAAGTTAGGTTATTGTTAGGTTGGGAGAACAGTTTCTGTGATTTATGCTGCCAGCTTCTTTTTTAGTTGGGACCATTTTAAAATTAATCTGTAGTTTGTACTAAACTCTGTTAGTGCTAGATTGATGATTCCATGATTGAGGATGTGAGGCTGCATTACAAGACAAGGGATTTCTATATTAAATGACATAAGAGTCAGGAGAAAATGACCATGCTGTCTTAAAAACCCCAACAATATTAACTTGCATTTCTCCTCCATTTCTCCAGTGACCTTGCTAACATCTGGTTGAGTGGCTGTATCTCTTCCCGCCCTCTAAACTTATTTTTTCTTTTTGCCTACAGGTATCTGGCTCCCTCTTATATTGATGGACACTCTTTTTATTTCACATGTTGATTTGGCAGTTTATTCCTGATTTAGATCCCACAATTGTTTGAAATGAAATAGTCATTGTAAGTGGTGTCTTCCCCCCACCCCCCCAAGGGTGTGTGTGTGTGTGTGCACTGTGCACTATGTTTCTTAAGGAAATAGGTCAACAGTTTTGTAGCCAAAGATGTAAAACTACACCCTCTTGTCCTCTACTTTTCCTCCCCCATTGTCCCTGCAGCCTTTCCAGCTCAAAGAGCAAGTTTGGCACCCACATGCTAGAAAGCCCTGATTAGTTCCTAAAAGAAGTAGTAAGTTGATTGCTCACAGAGATGATGTAAGCCGTTGGTCTGGGGTACATCAGGTTGGATTTCTCATGCTTTATCTTATAAAGCCTAAATTAACAGCTGGTTTGGTTTGAGTTCTCCGGGATCTGACTAAGGGATTATGGTCCATTCTCAAGTGAGTCAATCTAGTTTAATTTATTTCAGGTCTATCAAAAAAGATCAATCAAAGCTCTTTTGAAAGTAAAGCTGTAATCGGCCTGTGTACTTAGATGTCACTATTGTTGCAGTTGCTTTGCCTCTCCAGTGGAAAAATGTTCAGACTGGAGCTAAGAGGATGTACTGTAGTGATTTTTCTTTTTCATTTCACACACAATTAGATTTTTGAAAGCTTACTTGTGTTTTGAGAACTGTTAGTCTGTGTATACTTCTAAGCAAATCTGCTCTTGTGACTGTCTGAACTTGAAACTATACTTGAACTAGGAAGAAGTGGGGTGTAGTGATTCAGGAACAGAAGTGAGAGTCAGCAGTCCAGAATAGAATCCAGATTGCCGTGATTTGATATGGGACTTTGGGCAACTCACTTTATTACTGTGTCTGACTTTCCCCATCTGTAAAACTGGAATAAAAATACTCAGGGCTGATCTGCACACAGAGTTGTACCAGAATAAGTAGAAGTGTGATTTTATTTTTTTTTAAACCAGTTTACTTATCCCAGTGCAACTTTGTGTGTGCATGTCATGCTTTGAGATCGATTTAACCTGGTTTATATCAGCGTAGCCTGCACGTCTAAACTCACAGGTGCGAACTAAACCAGTCTATCCTGTTTTAAATTAATATGCCCACACAAGGGTTTGTACCATTTTAAATCAGTTTTAAAACCTATTTAAGGTAAGTTGATGCAGTTTCTGTGTGTAGACAAGCCTTTAACGTGGCTTATTTAAAGTTGGTGAATGGTGTTATATTGCTACTGAGAAGTTGCTCACCTACCCAGGGTTTCATTCTTTGCTGCACTAGAGTACTCTGCTGAAGTGGTTCACGAGATTGTTGTCATTTAAATCTGGTTTGAATCTGTCTCCCAATGAACTGATTCAGGTGAATTCAGGGACCATTGAGCGTTGGATTGGGAAGGGTGAATACACAATTAGCCAGTATTAGTAGGTTAGTTCAGACTGTTTGCAAAACCCGACACCCACAAATTCCCATTCTCTTATTAACAGTAAGAGCCACCAGCTTCCATGCCCAAATGAGGGCTTTTAAAAAACAAAATCTTGCAATATGTCCTGTGTGTCATATAATGTTCACTGCTTTTTATCAACAATAAGGAATCTTGATCTGCACAACAAAGTATCCTTTTTAACATTTGTTATGTCCTCTATCAATAGGGTGACCAGATGTCCCAATATTTAGGTGTTTGTCCCACACAATTTGTCCCGATAGTTCGCGGTACTTTGTTTTTTGGTTTTTGCTCTGCCGGCGGAAATCCCCTCCTCAATGTGTCCCGATATTTTCTTCCTCTCATCTAGTCACCCTATTGATCAAGCAGGACTGTATCCTTGCAAGGTGATAGCTTCTTTGATCCAATAGGTCTTTTCCAGTTCTTGCTAACTTCTGAGATGTCACTCCCCTTCACCCACTGTCTTTGGTTTGTATTAACATTTTCACCTTCACCTGGTTCACTTTAAGAAAAAATTTAACTTTTTTTTAAAAGACGGTAGACCTGTACATTTATTACAGATTCTGCCATACCGTTGCACTTCTTATTCTCCATGTCATCATGTGTTGTAGACATGAGGTCAGAGTCTTTGCTGTGTGAACAGGCCTAGCACCATTGGGCCGGACGGAGTTCTTCCCATTTAAATCAGTAGAGAATTTGGCCCATGACTTTGCAGTGCAGTTGGTTGTAATGTAGGCACCTTGCAGGTTCCATTCTAGCCTCTGATCTCATTCCTCCTCCTCTGCCACGTGGTAATTCACTTGAAGCCACCACCCATGTTCTGTGTTCTTGTAACATTTTAAAGCTTCTGTTACTGAATCTTGTTCCTTTTTTTAAAAGTGCCAGATTAAAAAAATGCAATGTGTGTACATTGGTAAGATCCTCAAGAGTGCCTTGCAGATAAAGGGTTTTATTACACAGTTGTTTTATTAAACAATATGACATTTACTTTAGTAATGTCTTATATCTCTGTCAAAACCCAAATCGTAGAAATTTTGGAACAGAATGTTAAAGTCCAGCTCCTCACCACCATACAGTGCTCATCTGGCCCACATGAGTTATGCCTCCAACACAAAATAAATGTTGGTTCCTAATAATGTCTGCAAAAATATATGCTGGAAAATAGGATTTCTAGTGGGGAAGCTAGCGTCAACCTCAACTATGGAGTGACTCCCATTGTTCCTTTTAATAAATAGCCTGTTTTAAAAAAGGGACTTGAAACTTGTGTAACAGAATCTTTCTGCAATTACTTGGACATTTCATTGCAGATATTTTTTTTTATTTAAAAAAAAAAAGCGAGACAGACTGACTACATTTTGAGGACTGGTGAGCATGGGATTCTCTGTGTGGCTTAGCACATGTTTTTTTCTCACTAAGACATATATATCATTCAGCCACACTCAGGGTTTTCAAACTGTGTGTGATGGAATAGCATTCTTTCAGAAGATTGTAGTATCAAACTCTGAAGAACAATGGCTGCATTGAGACTTACTGTAATTTTAAATTCCTCCCTTTATATCTTCTCTGTTACATCTGGACTATGACATTTTAAATCTTCAAGATGAACATTATTCTTCAGAGTTTGATATTAGATGGGAATCCTTTTTAACAGTTACTGATTCTCTCTCTTTAAAATGCTGGGAGCAGCTATGTAGGTAAGTCCAGCTTCTCATCAGCTCAGGATTAAACAAAGACTGTGAATGGCTAGCCAACTACAAAAGCAGTTTCTCCTCCCTTGGTTTTCACACCTCAACTGCTGGAAGAGGGCCTTATCCTCCCTGATTGAACTAACCTCGTTATCTCTAGCCTGCTTCTTGCTTGCATGTATATACCTGCCTCTGGAAATTTCCACTACATGCATCTGACGAAGTGGGTATTCACCCACAAAAGCTCATGCTCCAATACATCTGTTAGTTTATAAGGTGCCACAGGACTCTTTGCTGCTTTTCCAGCTTCTCAGACTCTTACCCATGCATGTTTTGCAATATACCTGACAGCATGTCAGCAATTCACTCGTACCTACCCACTTCTCTACTGCTTAGCCACCATATCCTGTAACTAAAGTCACTTCTTTAAAAGCCAGTGCACTAAGGAGGTCACCTTCTTTGATTCCGCTGTGTACTTGAACCTTTAATAATTCATTTCCCCCTGTTACTCTTACCTGGGATAAAAAGAAAAAAGGAGATTCAGAGTAAATGCTAATAATTGTGCATGTAATGTAATTGGAAGTGTTTCATTGCCATGCTTGTGTAAGCTGCTTCTTCATCTTAGTGCTTGAATGTACCACTAGCCTTGCATTTAGCTTCTTGTTGCTGCTCTTTGATTCAGGTAGGCCAGATGATAAATAGGCTCGTTGCTATGGTGAAAATCGGAGTCCTTGTCTGCTGTGCATAACCTTTCCTATCTTTCTGGACACTGTTTTTTGTTTTGTTTTTTTAATACACACTGCTAGAATGGAATAGAATCTCTCCTTTTTGGGGAGATGGGATTTCAAGTGGTAATTTGGCTGGAGGATGGCATCTTGTTGGTGTCTTTAAGATGTATTTATAGATTGGAAATCCCTTCTGTGATGACTCAGCATTGCTGAGAAGAATGTGGATTTTTCTGTCTCTTCAGGGACAGAGAACTGATTGTGCTCCCCTTTCCCCACCACAACCAGCTATTCGAACCTTTTGTTTTTACAAGGCCATCACATCAGACTGAAGATTCGGGTTGGCATGATAGTAAAAACTTTACTAAGAATAATGATAAAAGCTGACTACATCCCAAGCTAGCACGTGTCCAGAAGATGAATCTTCTCAATAGTAGAGAAGATTAGCATGTTTATCAGTCACTCTCTGCAAATTCCAAGGATTGCTTGAGATTTATTTTGTTTGTTAAGGCTTTTCTGGAAGGGAGTGCTTTTCAGCGATGTTTGTTATAAATGTTGAACACTGTTGTGCCTGCCCATTAGTCCAGAACCCATTTTCGTGTGCCTCTCTCTTTTATTTTATGGATGCGTTGCAGTTTTTGCAAGAGACACTGGAAAATGAAGTGTGATTAAGGTCATGGCAGTGTACCAAGCCCAGTAAAATAAAAGAGGTGTTGCTCTCCATTTTAAACGCTAGGGCAAGAGTTCCCAAATTGGGGTACCTGAGCTTGATGTTCCAACCATTTACAGATGCTCCCCGGGTTACACAAGACTGACGTACGCAAACCTGCACTTGTGGGAAAAGTTCTGTAAGTCCCGTAAGCAGGTGGTTTTTTTGGGAGGGGTGGGGGGGCGTAATTGTCAGGTGTATGTCCCTGACTTGTGCAAAATTCAACTTTATGCAAGGTGTTCCAGAACAGCACGCTTGTGTAAACCGGGGAGCGTCTGTACTTCACATCATTAAGCAGGTGGCACGTGAACCAATAGAGTTTGGGAGTGAGGGGTCTAGGGTAGTAGTTGGCTCCCTCAAGACGGCAAATATCCCCCCCTCCATGCAAATATCTTCTACGGCAGAGGTGCTCACTTTTCAACTAAACGGGCCTCTCTGGGGAGCCTATAAAACACTTGCTCCATAATCCTACAAGACAGATTGCTGCTGAGCCACACAAAGCGTTCTGTCCTTTGTGGCCTGCCCTCTGCAATGCTTGCTCTGGCTCCCCGGCATTCCCATCCCTTGCCAATCTGGGAATGAATTGGAGGTTAGAATTTGGGCTATGGCTAGGCCAGAAACCTGCCCCACCCTCTTGTAAGCCACATTTGGCTGTCTCTCTAGCTTGTGGCTTTCTCCTAAGGATTTCCTCTGGCGATCAGAATAATCCTGTTCCCCACACCATCCACCTTCTTCACCCACCCAGGATAGAATCTGTTTCTAATTTGAAATGTATTTTTCCTAACCACTCTGACGTCCTAGAAGGGAAAACTGCACTTAGTTCAAGTCAATTTTCTTCATCATCATCTGTGCTAATATTTCCAGTGAGGATAATAGATCTTTAAAATGTTTTAACCCAGATTCTGATTTAATTTCCTTAAAAAAAAAAAACCACCACCAAACCCTAGAATTACAAGCTTCTTTGTGACAGGTTTCAGTGTTAGCTGTGTTAATCTGTATCAGCAAAAAAAAGAGGAGTCCTTGTGGCACCTTAGAGACTAAGAAATTTATTTAGGCATAAGCTTTTATGGGCTAGAACCCACTTCATCAGATATATATGAAGTAAAAGATACAGGAGCAGGTATGAAAGGATGTGGGGTGCTTTACCAAGTGTTAAGTATGTCTAATGAGCAACCCAGGTCCGACTGCCTTTTGCAAAAGAGGATGGATTCTGCATTCTTTGTACACCAAGAATTCCCACATGGGAGTGATCCACCAAGAGGATTGGAGTGTGAGAAATGCAGGACTGAGCCCAGGAACCAGAGAGCAAAATTTGACCAGTCAGTTCACTGTTAAAGCTGAATGAAGTGCAAACAAAAAGTAAAAACACACTATGGAGGGCAAAAAGTGTAGTTAGATTTAAAAAAATCCTGCAGCTTTAATAAATCTCTGGTAATGAAGATTTTTTTAACCATATGTTTGGTTTTGTTTTTATCTTGATAGTTTCCCTTTAAATGCTCAATTTATTTTGCAAACCTTCCCTCACCCACTTCTGTTTATTCTTTCAGAGGCTTCTTTTTCTTGCTTATTTGGGGGTGAGGGCAAGTCTTCTCTTCCCTCCTCCCCTTTTTTTCCCCACACACTCAAAGAGCTTATGGATTTTCCTTCTGATTCCTCAAGAAATCTCTCAGTGCAGGTGGAGTATGTACTAGTAGAGGAGGTTGTAAGGGCAGCTGACAGATGCAATGGTGCAGTGGCTTGTATTGTACTGTAAGCAAGGTTGAATATAGACCTCACAATGGGTAGGCTTAAGTATTTATTTTGCAGTATTTCTAGAGGGCAATCTCATTGGGCTAAAAAGCGTGTCTGAACAGTGCTGTTGTTTGCAAGCAGCTCGCTTCACTTGCAGGGATACAAATCCCCAAATGCCTGGCAGTCAAAACTGTAGTCAGGAGTCAGAGAGGAGTCCAGGAGGCCATTGGCATAGATCAGATGCTGCAAAAGGCCCCCTGCCATAATTCCTGTATAAAGCAGCTGTGACAGGTTGAATCACAGAAACCCCCTTTGGGACTCACCACCTGATGGCTTGAGACCACCTCTGAGCCTGTTTTCCCTGGCAGCTTGGGAGTTCAGTGCCCTGCCTGGTTTGAGCCAGACATGCTAGCCTGCTACAAACGCAGACCCAGGTCTGAACAATGTCCTCCAAAAGCTGTAGGCTTAACTGAAAACAGCTTAAGAAGGGTTCCTGTCTCCAACACTCAGATGCCCAGCTCCCAGTGGGGTCCAAACCCCAAATAAATCTGTTTTACCCTGTATAAAGCTTATATAGGGTAAACTCATAAATTGTTCACCCTCTATAACACTGATAGAGTGATATGCACAGCTGTTTGGCACCCCCCCCCCCCAGGTATTAATACATACTCTGGGTTAATTAGTAAGTAAAAAGTGATTTTTACTTAATACAAAAAGTAGGATTTGAGTGGTTTCAAGTAATAACAGACAGAACAAAGTGAATTACCAAGCAAAATAAAACAAAATACCCAAGTCTAAACCTAATACAGTAAGACTCATAATAGACTTATAGACTTTAAGGTCAGAAGGGACCATTATGATCTAGTCTGACCTCCTGCACAACGCAGGCCACAGAATCTCACCCACCCACTCCTGTAACAAACCCCTAACCTATGTCTGAGTTATTGAAGTCCTCAAATTGTGGTTTGAAGACCTCTAGCTGCAGAGAATCCTCCAGCAAGTGACCTGTGCCCCATGCTGCAGAGGAAGGCGAAAAACCTCCAGGGCCTCTGCCAATCTGCCCTGGAGGAAAATTCCTTCCCGACCCCAAATATGGTGATCAGTTAAACCCTGAGCATGTGGGCAAGACTCACCAACCAGCACCCAGGAAAGAATTTTCTGTAGTAACTCAGATCCCACCCCATCTAACATCCCATCACAGACCACTGGGCATACTTACCTGCTGATGGTCAAAGATTATAAGAAAGTGATTACAGATGAAATCTCACCCTCAGAGGTGTTCCAATAAGTTTCTTTTACAGACTAGCCTCCTTCTAGTCTGGGTCCAGCAATCACTCACACCCCTGTGGTTACTGTCCTTTGTTCCAGTTTCTTTCAGGTATCTTTTGGGGGTGGAGAAGCTACCTCTTGAGCCAGCCGAAGACAAAATGGAGGGGTCTCCCAGGGGCTTAAATAGACTTTCTCTTGTGAGTGGAGACCCCCTCTTCTCTCCTATGCAGAATCCACTGCAAGCTGGAGTTTTGGAGTCACATGGCAAGTCACATGTCCATGCATGACTCAGAACATTACAGGTGGCAGCCATTGCCCACATGCTACCTTGAAAGTCCCCAGGTAGACTTCTTATGTGAATTAGAGTCTTCCAAGGTTTAATTGTCCATTAAGTGTTTCTTGATTGGGCACTTAACGTGCAAATTCCTTTCTTAAGAAGCTAACCAAATCCCTTACTAAGGCTACTTAAAATCAAGCAAGGACACAGTCAATACTCATAACTTTGAATATAAAAATGATACATGCGTATGAATAGGATGACTATATTCAGTAGATCATAACCTTTACAGAGATATGTTACATGGCATATGTAGCATAAAACATGTCCCAGTTATGTTATATATGCATTTATAACATATTTCCATAAAGCATTATGGGGTGCAACATCACAGCAGCATCAGGACAGCCTTCATCTCTGGGAATGCTATGGATGGTGGCAAAGTCAGAGTCTTGGTGGAGGGAATGGGCTGGTTGTTGAGAGGAGCGAGCAAAAACAATCCACTTTCACCCCTACCTGCTACACCCTCAAATATGGTATTGGCTGGCCCCAGCCCAAGGGACTGGCCTACTAGATACGGATCACTGGGATGGCAATAAAGAAAGAATGCTGGGGATTCTAGGATGAACTAAAAAATCCAAACCCCGAACAACCTCTTCAACTTAACTGAGAAGCTCTGAAAGGGCCAGGTTCTATTGCTGAAAGATAATCTTGTGCAACCTGGCATCTGAGTTAGGACTCAGTGTAATGGAGATGGGAAGCGGTGCCTGGTATATGTGATACTTTCCCTCCCCCCCTCCCGCCGATCAAAACAAAGCTGCATCCCATTATAGTAGAGGTGTGGGAGTTGGGGAGGGACAGGGTGGTGTTTGCTTTGTGGCTGGAAGTGCTGTCCTTCAGATGAGATGTAAAACCAAGATCCTGATCGCTTGTCATTAGAGATCCCAAGGCACTTGGGTGTTAGCTTCAATATTCTAGCCAAAATTCTCACTTGAGTAAATTCTGCTGCACCTATGTTTCTCCCTGCAGTTTCAGTTAGTTACGGCCATGTTTGCTTGCTGTGCAGAGTTGCTGTGTGAATATTGAGGAACTCCTGCATGCTTCCCCAGAGGGAGGTGCATTTCTACATTGGGTGAATAGATCTATGAGTTATGGCTGCACAGCCCCTCTCAGGACTAAAATCTTTGTGAGTGCTTTGGGACATGGGTTCTATTCCCAGCTGTTCCACAGGCTTCATGTTTGATCTTAATCTCTTTCCCCTTTACTTTTCCCAGCTGTAAAATGGGTCTGATAACACTTTTTACTTTCACAATGGTGTTTCAGTGTTACTAAAGCCCCAGAGGATCCTTGGATGCAAAGTGCTATAAAGAGCAGAGAGAGTGTTACTAAATGTGAGATATTACAGTATGGAAGTATGACAGCAGGAGGGGACAACTCAGGAGACAACAGGAGAAGTTCCTTACAGTCTCTTTAAACATAATGTTTACACTAATTTGCTTTTAATTGTGAAATGTTTGCAAGCCTCCTGTACGTTTACGTAACACTATGCTGTTTATTATCAGATGAAGGAATTACCAGATATGGCAGGGCTGTTGGAACCCTCTTCGGGTCTGGAAGGGAAGTTGTACCTTAGCTGGCTTTAAGAGAGGGATCAGCAATTTGGGTTAGCAGGGGCCGGGAGTTTGAGGATAGAAGCGAGGGAGGTTAGCTTGCAGGTGGGAGTCTTGCTGGCTTCCCCAGCTGTGTGAACAAACTTGCTGAACTTCCAGGATGAGGCTCACAGCCACTGTGAACCTGTGCCTGGTTTTAAGCAGGTCTGAACTTCAGTTACTCTACACAGCTCCAATACAATATTTACCCATGCTTCTCACAACCCTGAATGATTGCAACCATTGTGGATCCACCAGCTGCATATGGTACTGGACACAGAGCTCCAGGGTTATAATCAGGGGAGGAGTATTTTTGATTATTCTGTTGCAGAGTTCTGTTAGTGAGGACCAGCTTGGCTGAGGCTGATTAATAATAATAATTGAAGATATACCTATCTCCTAGAACTGGAAGGGACCTTGAAAGGTCATCAAGTCCAGCCCCCTGCCTTCGCTAGCAGGACCAAGTACTGATTTTTGCCCCAGATGTCTAAGTGGCTCCCCTCAAGGATTGAACTCACAACCCTGTGTTTAGCAGGCCAATGCTCCAAACACTGAGCTATCCCTCCCCCCTATTGCACATCCTGGAGTGGAATTGCACACGTAGGACCTGATTTTGGGTATCACCCTTGCCACTGGTAACTCCGTTGACCTAGTTACTCCTGACTCATGTTGGTGCAAGAGGAGATTTAGCTCCAACATTTAAAACTAGACTGGACAAAGCACAGAGATGCGCACTGTTCAAAGAGGAGTCCCACTAGCTTTTTCCTTCTCTAAATTCTGCAAGTTTTTTGTTGGTGAAACTTAATTTGTGTCTGTCCTGGTAAAACTTGAAGTTTGTGACCACTTCCTCCATTCCCAGAGTACCTGCATTCCCTGGTACAGGCTGTATGTCTTGGTAACTGCAGCTTTGCACATGGCTGCTTGTCTGCTTTTAGAAGTGGGTTGTTTGCTGAATGTAGTGGAAGAAGATCTTGGTAAAGCATCAACAAGTGGTGTAAAAAGCCTCTATCCTGGCCATATTCCAATTTGGACAGCTAATGAACTGCTAATTCACTCTGCATTTTCAACTGGTTATAGTTTTCTTCACTTTCTGTCCTAAACTCTTGGCTATATGGATTTTAACTTACTGGAATAAGTGTTTCTATCACGCTGGGTGTATTGACATTGGTGCTGAGTGAGAACGGGCTATCACATCAGTAAGAAGGGGGAAAATGGTGGAACGCATAAGAGGTGTTTAGCAGCTGGAGAAGAGAGAGACGTGGCCAGCAGTTGCCAGTTTATAAAATGGCCACTTCAGGGCTGCAGCTGTTTTGACTCTCTTTCCAAATCTAAAGGACTAGCCCCAGAAAGGCTTGCTGGGAAAAAATCCTATAGGAGAACAAGCATGCACTTGGGTAGGTCTAGTAGAGTGCCAAGGAGTCACCAAAGAAGGAGACTGATTGAGTGGTGATTGGTACCCACCATATCTCTCTTTCGCCTTATATATGGCTGCATCTGGTAATTCCGATGCATATGCTTTCACAACCAGTTTCCAAAGTTTGTAAATCACTTTGGGATTCCTGTCTGGATGAAAGGTGCTATATACATGTGAGATCACTATCAAATTGCAATCATTGCTGTAAATTAGGCAAGGGTTTTGGATGGTTTTATTATCGTCACTGTTCCTGCTGGCAGCTCTGACCATTATCAGGAGGAATTAAATCAATCGACAGCAGCTGTAGACAGTTATGTGAGTCCAGGGCCTGAGTGACTTAGCTGGGGAAGCATGTTAAAACTTAGAGTGAGGGCCAGGGTCTCAGGGAGTACATCAAGGGTTTTTTCTTTTTCAAGTTTGTTGCAACCAACTTTATGTTGCTGTCCAGAGTGGTTGATTTATCCCCTGATAATGGGCTGAGTTGTTTAATTTGCCTCCTGAAAACATGTGCACATATTGTTAAAACAAATAAATAGTTTTTATACTGCGTATATTAGAAAGATAGGCTATATTTGATCAATAAGACTCCTATTGTGTTACTGTGGCTCTCTGTGATGGTCTATGTACGTATTGGAAACCTGAAATTTTTCTTCTCGTGGAAAGGTTATGGGCTGGTATGGTAAGATTATTCAAGGTGTTGCTGAAGTTGATCATCTTGAGCAGCACAGCATTCAATATGTTTCCTTTGGTTTTCTACTCTTCTTATAGTTTCAGGTTTTTCATGCATAATTAATTCATGACTTCACTCAGACTTTTGTCTATGAAAGTGTGTAACCCATAGTATCTAAATGTCTGTATAGAATAATATTTCGGTGCAGGGGGAGAGTGGGGTAAAGAAAGCAAGGGATACAGGCAGAGCTAATATCTGCTTGCTTATTTTTTTTAAAAAGTCATATGGGTCAACTTCCCTTTAGCTGCATGAAACGCATGTTTCCCAATAGGCTGGAGTTTGCTTTGGCGCATGCTGAACAGAAAGGTTGATACTTATGATGGGGAACTAGAGACCTTCTCTGCACTAGACTTTTTTCTTAATTTCCCACAGCTGCTACTACTGACCTATTTAGCAGTGGTGTGATTGCTGCTGAAATACTGTATCCAGTTCTGGTGTCCACAATTCAAGAAAGAAGTTGATAAATTGGAGAGGGTTCGGAGAAGAGCCATGAGAATGATTAAAGGTTTAGAAAACCTAGCTTGGTGTGATAGACTCAAAGTGCTGAATCTAGTTCGCTTTAACCAGGAGAAAGTTAAGGGGTAACTTGATGGGAATCTAGAAGTACCTATATGGGGAACAAATATTTAATAATGGGGATCTTCAGACTAGCAGAGAAAGGGAGAACATGATCCAATGTTTGGAAGTTGAAGCTAGACAAATTGAGCCTGGAAAAAAGATGTAAAATTTTAACAGTGAGTAATTAACCATTAGAACAGTTTACCAATGGATTTTTCCATCCCTGTCAATTTTTTAAAATCAAGTTTGGATGTTTTTCTAAAAATCTGCTCTAGGATTTATTTTGGGGAAGTTCTGTGGTCTGGGTTATACAGGAGGCCAGACTAGATGATCGCAATAATCCCTTCTGGCCTTGGAATCTGTGAAAACCAGTGCTGATAATGGTGGGAGCCACAGAGTAAGCCAGCCACTGCTCTGAGCAGGTCTACGGTTGGATCTGCACTCGTGATGCCCGTGGTGGGAAATTTTAAGAAAAAAAGTCTCATGTAGACACAGCCACAGGGGAGACAGAAGAGAGCCTGGGTACAAAATTAACTAGGTTTCTAAAGTTGTGCTGAATTATCTCAGCTCATCAGGGTAAGGGCTGAGGAAAGATCTCATCTGTGACTTTTGGGGGGTAGATACAAAAAACAGTTTACGAGTTGGATGTGTTGTGTTTGTTAGCTTATTGTGCTAAATGGTTAATCTTTGCGGTGTTTTATCCTTTTACCTGGATATGAAGTGTAAGACTTTAGAAATCATTTGGCCTTAAGCAGTATGATCTTCATAAGTTCCTGAGGGTAAGTTTTAAGTGTAGGCAGGTCTTCCTCTCCTTCATGAACCCTGGGAATCCAGCCAGTCCCTAGATATGCTCTATAAAAGAGTGGATGGCGTACAATATTTTATAATCTCAGTTTTCCAGTGGGGCTGGGTGGGAAAGTTGGTGCAGGGAAAGAATGGGTTGATCTCTTCCAGAAGAACGCAGATGAAGGATTTGATTGCTGGATTCTCCCAAGAGGTTGTGCCTGCGTCTTGGTAGAAATGCGTTTTAAAGGACCATCCCTCTTGACATGACCCCTTCCAAAGAATGGGTGTGGTGAGAGTTAACTTATTTTGTAATACGCCTTGGAGATGAAAAGTTATCATCCCCAAATAATAATATGTGTCTCATAATATTATTTTAATAGGGCTTCTGATGTCATTAAGTGTATGGCATTTACTGTGGCATATTACACCTTGGACACATCACAGCTCTATACACCCACATTTTTCAGTGTTTTGAACTTTTCAGGGAGTGCAGCAAACGATATCGAGTCACTTCCGCTGGAGACTCGACTCGCAGCTTCGCCTGGAAGTGCTGGATATCTGAAGTTTCGTCTGCTCATTGCAGAGCAAGCAGGGCAGAAGGTTTAGTGCATGGTGTTAGCTTTGAAGCAAACCTTTATTTTTCTGCTTCAGGGTTTTGCACAAAGTCACACTCCCTCCTCCTGCATTTCTTTTCTTCCTTGCCGTCTCCCTTTCCTCTTCCAGTTTTCTTATCATCACCACACAGGCTAGCAGCCTCTCTGAGCCTGGCAGCTAAAGTGGGCTTTGCCACAGCCAAAAACCCCAGTCCTATCCTGACGTCACTCTTAGTGTCCACTGTGCTGGCTCCGTTGCAGCAGATTACTGATTGGTCAGACATCCCAGCTATCTGAAATCTATGGAGGGGCTGTATGCAGCTGCATTTAAAACTTTTATCACCACCACTGCAGGTGAAAGGCTTTCATATGCTGTGCTGGTCCAGCAAAGTCTATTTTATTTATGTGCTTCCAAGCCCTTAAAAATTCTTTTAGGGTACATCAGTAGGGAGTTAATAGAAACTTTAAAACAGGAAAAATGCCTGTGGGCCAAGCAGAAACTCAGTGACTGACTTGAGCATATAGCTTGTACTGGAGTTGATAGGTCATTTGCTGAGGGGGAGTTAGATGGACTGGTTTCACTGATAGCACTTCCGCTGGGAGCTGAGTCACTAATTGGGTCTATGAGCCTTCATTTAGGGAGGAGCACACGCATCCCAACGTGTATATCGTCTCATGGAAAATGCTTATAGTTCTTACTCCACTGCGGTGGCTGTTTTAAGACTAACCAAGTGCATTTATCAGGGGATTGGCTCAGAGTAGATTTGTATGCATATAGGCTGCTATAAAGAATAATTAAATTTAAGGATTCGGAGGTGCTTGCCTGTGTGCCCCTGCCCTCCCCCAAAGCAGTAGCTCTGCAGCAGAGGTGAAACGAAGGCGGTTTTAATCTGATCCCTAGTCCTGTAGAAGAGTAGCAGTTTTTAAAAAAACAAAATGCACCTTCTTAAAAGACTAAAATGTCTTAAGCATTAGCACAGTGTTCTACCTTGTTTCTGGTAAATGGGATTATGAGGGATTTAATGCTGTGAGAATTTTTACATGTTGAAGGTGGTGACTTTTCACTTTGTTTCTAGATGGGGAAAGTGGGTGGAACGTGACATTCTCCTCTAACTCCCACCAGGTCTCTCTGTTTTGAACTGGATTTCCCCTCTGTGTAACAAATGCTTCTCCAGCATCTTGGATTGGATAGAAGAGGGGAGGGAGAGCTTAGGTCAGGAGTAAAAAATCCAAATGGATGATTGGGCATTTTATAAGCAAATCATATTGATTCCTGTGCATAGAACCGACAGTATGGAAAGTTGCTTGCTTTGCGGCTTTAATGGTCTTCTTGCCACATGTGCACTTTAATAAACTTAAGGGACACCGTCAATATCATTTGGGCACCAATCCAGCAAAGCACTTAAGTACCTTTTGTAATTTTAAGCATATTGAAATCGATGGGACCTCTCATGTACTTAAAGATACCTAGGTACTTAAGGGCTTTGCTGGATTGGGGCCTATAGGAACAAAATTTTAATTTTGTTAGCTTCTGTCTGAATTGTTTTGTTCTCTTCAGGTTTCAACAAACTTCTTGGCTGTGTAAATTCCCAGGCGCCGTTGGGTAGTATTGTGCTTAGTGTTTGAGAACCAGGAAGTAAAATGTGCTAAACATAGAAAGGGAAAGTGGGCATTCTAGCTATATGAAGTGGATAAAATAAGCAAGTGGCATGAATGTTGACAAATCAGCTAGATTTTTAAAGAAGTCTTAGTAATATATGTTGTTACTAGCACCAGTGCGGATTTCTAAGTATATGATTTTTATCCTGACACTTGATCCTCTGCTTACCAGAGCTTGCAATTATTATGTAAGGAGGAATAGTTTTTGAACAACATCTCCCCTTGTGGGAGAAATACAGCAAAATTTGTTTCCACGTTATGTTTTCTCCAAGTATTGCTCTTTAGGTTTTTGGTTCCCCTCCACTGAATGTCAGGTTTTGGCCAATTGTGTGGGTAAATCTCACTCTCCATTTTTTGTCCACCTTCCTTTCTGTCTCTTGCAAACCCAGGGCATCAGTGTGTTTATGTGATAACGTGTTCTGTGCCAAGAAATTCTGACTCCTTGCGCATTATCACGGGGCCCATGACGTAGTGCAGGATCACGTTCCAGGTCTAGGTCTTGTTTATCTTGGATCCTTTCTGTGCTGTGGAGCAACAGCTAGTACTTCACTATTCTGTCTCTCCTCTTTGGCTCCATGTTCTATGGCTTGAGATCCCTCCTCCTCTTAGCATGTTGTGTACCAGAGTTTGCCCCTTTTGCTTTTCCTCCCATTTTATCCAAGAATAATCAGGAGAAGAGGAAGCAGAGGTAATATGTGAAAATCATACTGAGAAGCCCACCAGCTCTTAACTTACACTTTAGAAGCTATGATGGATCTTTTTGTTGCTGACCATGTCGAAAAAGGCAGAAACAGTCTTAAATCTTTGTGCCATTTCTACCAGATGATAAATAACAAAGACTCTGTGGAAACAGAACTCCCTTTATCTGTTATTCGCAATTATCGTTCAGATATGATATTGGCTAACAACTCCACGTCTAGAGTATCACTGTGCATTTCAAGGGTGTTCTCTCTGTTTTTAGTTTTTCTTTGAGTATTATTCACCCTGTACAACAGATGTGGGGAGCTGATCCTGCTTCCAATGAAGTCAATAGTGAAATTCCCACTGAGTTTTCTGAGTGAGATTGGGCCCCATGTCTAGGGAGGCAGGATTAGAGCTAAGTAAAAGTAAGTACAGTACAGTAAATTGAGAATATCCTACTTATTGCTTAATGCCATGCATTTTGTTGTGAAGAATTTCTGTTTGAATCCCATGGCTTTTCTGCTGGTGGATGCCAAGAGCTGAATTAATGCGGGTGGGGAAAGGGAAAGATGAGTTGACAGGCAAAAGAGGTTTTGGTTTCCACAGTTAGTCGGACATTGGTTGCCTGCAGCAGAAAGAAATGAAAAACAGTCTCTGATTCCTTCATGACCCCATAGTTACAAGGACTTCAGCTGATGGATGAGGGGCTTGGTTTGGCAGACATACTCTGTTGGATCCACTTTTGACCGTGTCAGCCCCAGTGTCAGTGTCTAAATCTGGAATGCTGTTGAGTATTATGGGAATATAAATAAAGATCAGGAAGGGGGCAATGGCAACAAAGAATCTGAAAACTAATATTAAAAAAACAAACCCAAACCCACAGCTAACAATGAAAGGGGGTGTGTGTGTGTGGTGGGGGAATGGGATAAAGCTTTCTAAATATTTTCATTTCTGTTGTGCTTTCCTTCCAAAAGGAGTAAACAGCGCTTCATAATTCACCACTACTGAAATGTGGTGGGCAGATAATATGCTGCTTGGATGCTCTCATAATATGTACACAGTGCTTTTCATCCAGGGATCTCAAAGCACTCCACCATGAACCTGGAGGCTGCTTTACTTTTAAGCTGGGGACTGAGGCCAGTGCAGGATGGCTTGAGGATCAAGGAAGTTTGAGCCGCCTTTATGCCTCCACTCCTGAACTGCCTTGTGGTGAAGAGTGAGGTATATAAATTTAGATCTGCCTAGATAATTACATCATCCCCTTGGTGTCAGCGCACCTTGCAATAAGTAATAGATTTCTTCTGCGTGACGCTTCTCTGAGGTAGGGAATTGTGATCCCATTTTACAAATGGAGAACTGAGGCACAGGGTAATGTAAGTGGCATGCCCAAGGGGTCACAGCAAGTCTGAGTCTGAACTGGGAGTTTAGTCCAGATCTCACCTTGTGTCCCAGTCCAGTGCCCTAAGCACCAAACTGTCCTTCCAGCCCTGGAAATCCTGAAGGTTTGAATTTTGTGTTGACTTGAATAGCTTTACATAATAAACCTGCTTCTAGCCCCCATCTGTAGTGTCTGTTGACACTGTTTGAATTACTGTTTAATGTAGGGCTGCGATTCACCCAGAACCAGGAGGAGGATGGGGCTGTATGTGCAAAATGTAGGCAGTGTATTTAGCATGCCCTGAAAATAAAGCTGACAAGGAAACTTTTATACCCTGGTGTCTGTGTTGAACCTGGGTAGATATGGCCACATGGATTTTACTGTACCAGCTCCTCATGTCACTGCCCTGTTTAGATGTTTTCCTTTGCTTGCTTTTTCTTTCTTTTTCCCCTCGCCCTCTCTTTTGGCCAGGATTTTAACATATATCACAGGCTGGTAGGCTAAGAGCCTGGGACTTCCCCTCACCACACTCAAAGTCTTTGATCTTTTGCTTTGGAGGTAACATCAAAAGGATGGCTGAGAAAGACAGCCAGCGCTGTGAAGTTCAACGTTCAAGTTAATAGCTTGACTGAAGGTTGTGCTGCATTGCTGGAGCCGAAATAAACAGAGGCAATTCAGCCACGTTTCCCGGGAAATTGACCTTAATATTGTAAAAGGCCTTCATTTGCATTTGGAATTAATCCAAACCCTCGTGAAGGGTATCTATCTATCTATCTATCTATCTATCTATCTATCTATCTATCTATCTATCTATCCCCAGTGTGAGCAGCAGGACATAAAGAATTAGACGATCATTTCGATGGATGAGGTATTCAAAGCGATTCCATTCAGTGCTTCTAGCCGTTGGCTGTGTCCAGATATTCATCTTTATAGCCATGTCCTGTGCTTTACATTTTACGATTTGTCATTTCTAGTTTTGCTCTGTTTCTAAAATAATTAGTCTCAATATATCAGCAAAGCATTCCCTTCCTCCTTCTGCTAATGATAAAAAAACCAGCTACTCCCAGTCCCATTTATACAGCGTAAGGTGTGGACTTCCCCTGCCGGATTTTTTTTTTCCATTCCCTTCCCACCCTTATTTTAAAAGGTTTTGAGAGTTCTTGACATTTCTAGGGGTGAATGGCTGGCAGCTCTGCCCATTTTCCATTGCAACTTCTGCACGTTTGGGCCCCATTCTATTAGCTAAACCCCCGCCCTCTTTTCTTTTTTCTTTTCTTTGCAAACTCAAAACTCCCATGGAATTTGATGGGAATTTTGGACGTGCAAGAGATGCAAAATCGGGCTTTGCTTCTTTGACTTGGTCTCCGAAGCTGACGTTATTGAGACAAGCAGGAGACCTTCCTTATAATACTAAATAGTTGTACCGTTAATAATCTTGGGGCCTGATTTTCGCAGGTGCTGAGCACTGACAACTCCAGCTGATTTGAATGGAGTGGTCAGCATTTCTGACCGATTAGGCTCCTGGCATATTGTATTTAAAGATTTAAAACATATTTACATACACATGACTGAGACGACACTTACTGTGTATAGTGTACATGTGTATATATGAACATGTACATGCACATTTCATGACTGATGTGATATTTACTTACTACAGCAAAGTATCAGACAGCTGAATGATTCCACACAGTGGTTTCCCAAAGATACATGAACATGTACATGCACATTTCATGACTGATGTGATATTTACTTTCTACAGCAAAGTATCAGACAGCTGAATGATTCTACACTGTGGTTTCCCAAAGATACATTCTTCTAAGTGCTAAAGTAGAGTAGTGGGTGAGGAAGGGTGGTAGGAGAAGACTATGTGTTAGTTGAACTCCCATCAGAGCTTTTTAATGGCCTTCTTCAACTATTGGTAAGGGAAGACTTGACTTAAAGAACTCTTCAATCTATAGGTACAGCCCAAAATTTACCTTCCTGAGAAGTAATAGTTTTGTTGCCATTTTTTTCAAAACTGTTAGTCACTTTATTTGCTCTAGTGAGTCTGAATGAGACTATTATTTTTTCAAGAAAAGTTCAGTTTGGGCACTAAATGAGTCAGCGATTCAAAGGCTGATATTTGCAAATGACCTAAGGGAGTTGGGCACTGAACTCATTTTGACAATCCCCAGCCTGAAGTCATAGAATCATAGAGTGTCAGGATTGGAAGAGATCTCAGGAGGTCATCTAGTCTAGTCCTCTGCTCAAAGCAGGACCAATGCCAATTAAATCATCCCAGCCAGGGCTTTGTCAAGCCAGGCCTTAAAAACCTTTAAAGATGGAGATTCCACCACCTCCCTAGGTAACTCATGGCAGTGGTTCACCACCCACCTAGTGAAATAGTGTTTCCTAATATCCAACCTCAACCTCCTGCACTGCAACTTGAGACCATTGCTTCTTGTTCCGTCATCTGCCACCACTGAGAACAGTTGAACTCCGTCCTCTTTGGAACCTCGCTTCAGGTAGTTGAAGGCTGCTATCAAATTCACGCTTCTCTTCTGCAGACTAAATAAATCCAGTTCCCTCAGCCTCTCTTTATAAGTCATGTGCCCCAGCCCCCTAAAAGAAGTCAGTGACCTGAAGTCAGTGTAAATTGAGAGAATTCAGGGCCAAGGTATTAAAAGGACAGTATTTAGAGGCTTAATTCTCTTTGATTTCTGTGGGAGTTAGGTGCCTTTTAAGTATCTGGCCCTCAGCCATTCTCAAGAGACTCATTTAATTCCCTGGAGGATCAGGACCGTGGATGGATGACCTTGGGGTGTGGTTTATATCTATAGTCCAGTCTTACCCTCATGAAATCTATGGCAAAAAACCTGTTAAACTTCAGTGTACTTCAGCGTGGATCAGGCCCTGCATTGCCTGGCATTCTTGTCCTCTGATGGAAAAATGCCATGAATTTCTAAACTACTGAATTCCTTTCCTGTTTGTTTCATGCCTACTTGATTTTTAATGAAGAGTAAAATTAATAAACCGTTCTGATTAAATCTGTAGATGGAAAGGAAACCAAACATTTGTTGAATAATCACCTTCCCTAGAATAGTCACTGCAGCAGAACTTGCCCTGCAGTGATATTTTGGATAGACAGTGCAATTGCCCTTCACTCTACCCTGCAGGGAACATCCTGTAAACACGATGTTACAAACTACATGCTGTTGCGGGGGGGGGGGGGAAAGGAGGGGTGATGATCATTTTCAGTACATTAGGAACTATTGTATCATTGCATGTTGCTTAGTAAGCCTAGTATTACATGTGAGTGGTAAGCTGCTTACATGGAAGCAGGATGCACTGTCATGATCTTTTCTTCGCAGGCCTTTTGAGAGGAAAGGTTCCTCTGAGGTGATGAAGTTAGCTGTTCAACGCACATGAACGTTGACTTTAATAAATTGTCCTTGTACAGATGCTGTGCAATCTAGTCAAATGATCAAAAATGTGCACAGGAGCCAATTTTCTCCTCTCCATTCACCTAGGAGTTTGACTTGGAAATAGGATGGGTGTTTGTGTGTATATATGTTCAAATGATTGCTATGAAAAGGGAAGCCCATTGGTCTTTACTTGCCCCATTTGCAATTACCCAGATGTAATTATCTCCTCCCCCCCTTTTAAAATAGAGAACCTCTAGCACTCTCCTTTTCCCCAGAGTGTTTTCCCTACTTTAACCTGGAAAACTCACTGTGGATTCTTATAACATCTTATATGTTATAAGATTGGAGTCTTTGCTTTACCGGCTGTTCAGTAAATACATTGGTGTCTCTTGGATGTGCCCTCAGGCACTGAAACCTGAGGCCTGCCCACATCTTGAGTTCTACTTTCCTGCTTGCAAAGTGCCTCTGGCTAATAGAGCTGTCGATTTCCCCCCTGCCCCCTCTCTCCTAATAAAAAGATATATATTTTTTCTTAAAAGTTAGAACAGCTGTAACACACCTCAAGTAGCTGCAGTTTTGGGAGTTTCAGATAAGGCTAGAGCTTAAAATATGTAGCTGACACCTAAGACTTGAACTAGGACCTTTTGTTTAAAATTTGAGTTTAAAATATTATCTATCTATCTATCTATCTATCTATCTATCTATCTATCTATCTATCTATCTATCTATCTATCTATCTATCTATCTATCTATCTAATGTTTTAAACTCTTTTCCAGACCTGCCACTGACATGGCTGCATTCCATGTATCAATCTGGAAGAAGCCCATGATCTATCAGTGCATGACATAAGAACACAATGAACATGTCTGCACTGTAGTTAAAAACCCCACGGCTGGCCCATGCCAGCTGACTCAGGCTAGCAGGGCTTGGGCGAAGGGGCTACTTAATTGTGGTATAGGCATGGCCTGCAGTCTGGGCTCCTACCCTGCAAAGTGGGAGGACCCTGGGCTGCCCGAGCATTTACAACTGCAATTAAACAGCTCCATTTACAACTGCAATTAAACAGCCCTTTCAGCAGACATGGCCCAGCGGCGAACTTTTAATTGTAGCGTAGACATGGCGTAAGAGTCTACACGGCAATGAAAGACCCACGCATGCCCGCGTCAGCTGACTCAGGCTGAGGGCTATAAAATTTCAGTGTAGATGTTTGGAGTCCGGGCTCTGTGACACTACAAGGGGAAAGGGGTCTGACAGCCTGGGCTCCAGCTTGAGCCCAAACATGTCCACTGAAATTTTGAGCCCTGCAGCCCAAGCCCTGTAAGCCTGAGCCAGCTGACACGGGCTCCGAGACTCTGCGCTGTGGGTTTTTTATCGCAGTGTAGACATGCTCTGCATGAGCGTCCTGGAAAGTGGCCTCCGTGTCTCCTACTGTTTGTGCGTGTGGAGGGAGAACAGAACTTCTTTATGGTGAAATCTCAACTTAGCCAGAACTGGGCCAAGTAAATAAAACAAGACCTTCCCTGAACACCTGGGGCAACCGTCTGGTTTAAGCAATCTCCTTAATCTCCATGCAGTTTCTAGTGCAATTGGGTATGACCTTTTCCTTAAAAAGCATCTCTAGGTGAGTGATCTTTTGCAGGGTCTCTCTTGGGTGGTCACAGAATACAGGTTGCATTGCAGTTTCTTGGAAGGGCTTTGTGAAGATTTAAACGCTTTCACTGTGTGTAGTTTTGTTATACCATGTAGGTTTTTGCTTTCATTTTTAACCTGGCATGAAGTGCTGTGTTATGTAATCATTTTAAAGAAATGCACCATGTTGTATATGAACTGTACAGTTTAGTTCTTTTCGTAGGCAAGGCTGTATCGGTGCATAATCCAATGTTGTCACCTTTTTGAAACAGTAGTCTTAATACTTAATAGTAGAGTTCTGTTCTTGTTGGGATCTTTTACGTGCTTTATAAACAAACTTCAGAACTCCCTGATTTGCTAAACTCATGGATTGGTAAACTGAGGCACTAGACAAAGTATATTGCTCACAAAGTCGGTAGTGGAGCTGTGCATAGAACCCATGTCTTGATTTCCGGGTACTTATTTGAACTGTTACAAACGCTTCCAGAATACATGGTTTTTAGGTACTATCATGGGCTGCACTGTTGAAAAGTAATGGTTTTCAGTGTCCCCTTGCCCCGTCTTCCCCTCTTAAATACAAAGTACTGCAGCTTCTAAATATTAGTCAAAACTTGCATTGCAAAGTGAGGAGTATACCAACTGTATGAAAGGGCTGTACCCCAGGTAGCATCTGTATTATTAGAACTTCTGCATTTAAGTCAGCATGAACTTGATTTGCTAACTCATTTCCATAAAGCTTTGATACATACCAATGTGGTCAAATATCCCTTTCTTTCTTTTATGCTTTCTGGTTATTTTAAGTTGTTTTTCAAATACATGCGACTATTATGTTTCCGTGTGTGTGTGTGTGTGTGTGTGTGTGTGTGTGTGTGTGTGTGTGTGTGTGTGTGTGTGTGTGTGTTATAATGAACATAAAAAGGCTTCACATGTACTTGGTGACCCAAAACCACTGTCCCTTAAATAAACATAAAAAAAGTTGCCTTGTGGGCCAACTAGTTCAAATCTCTGCACTAAATATAGCAATGTGAGCCACATTTAGGCTATTTAAGGACTTTTCAGGCTCAGGGCTGATCTGATGACTCCTTTGTTTTAACCTTTGGGTCCATGGCCTTAGTGTAATAAAATGCAAATCTTGAGGATGAGGTAGGTGGCTTAGTGGTTGAGATGTCAGGGGTGTGGGGGAGGAAGGAATGCTGCATGTTTGGGGAGAATGTGGTCTAGGTCGCCAGGGGCAATGGGTTGGGTGTTCGCAGCCTGGTTGCTAGAGAAAAAGCATTCCTCACCTTTCCAAAATAAATCTCTTCCAGAACCACAAAAATTTGGCACATGAGGCAAAGTCCCCACAGGACATGAGCTATTGTGGAGGGTAACTGATACCCTGACTGCTTGAAAAAGGGTCTATTCCCAGTCAGCATTTTCATGATTGATTTTTTTTCTTCCTTTGGGGAGAAATGTAGGACAACACATGTTGCCCTTCAACCTGCAAAGGAAAATCAACTCTTGTGCTTCTAAAGGAGGTGGGGTGATATATGTGATGGTTTTGTGGTGGTTTTGTTTTTAAATAATGTTTCAAAGAAGTATTTTTTCTCTGACTTGTGTTTAGTTAAAACTGAAAGAAATTAACAATACATTTCACCCTTGTGCTGTTTTGCTTTTAACCAGTTGGGTTTACAAAGCTTTGCCTGAACATTTTTCTAGTTGGTTTTACTTTTGGGTTTCTGTGCACTACATAGCACAATCTCTCATTGGGATACAAACACAGGAGAGGAGTGTTTGAACCACCCCAAAATTGCGTTAAATATTTCTATTATATATATTATGTATGATCCTTTTTACAAAAAAATCTAAATTTGGTGCAAAATTTACTGCTACCCGGAAACAACTCTTTTAAGTAATGCAATGTGATTTTTAGAATTTTCCAGAAAGTCCATGAATTCAGTGCTTTTGTATAGAGAATAACTCACTTTTGGCCATGCCTCCTTTTTAAAAAAAAAATTTCTTGCTTGCTTGCTCCTTGTAGAAAAACATGCTGAGAAACAATCTACTTGAATCATTTGCAGTAAGGAAAAATATTTTTTAAAAATCTCTTATTTAAATTCCAGAAAAGTGTATTGCAGTATTTTCTGGAGAAACTTTTCAGAGTCACAAAGCGGAAACCAAAGAATTATACTTAGTTATATACACCTCTACCTCGATATAACGATGTCCTTGGGAGCCAAAAAATCATACCGCATTATAGCTGAAACCTCGTTATATCGAACTTGCTTTGATCCACTGGAGTATGCAGCCCTTCCACCCCGGGGCACTGCTTTACTTTGTTATGTCTGAATTCGTGTTATATTGGGTTGCGTTGTATCGAGGTAGAGGTGTATTGAGTGAGTTGAGAGGTAAGGAGCGGGAAGGAGGGATGGGAGGTGACACTTCTTCTTTGCAAATAATTTGTTTCTTTTGTCATAATCCCAAATGGTGCATCTTTACCTCTACCTAAATATATTATCCCTTTTGTGTCCACTGGACATGTGTGGTGATAATGATAATATTAGTTATTTCTTCCATAACTTCTGTGACTTATCGATTGCTTTGTCTTCATACTTTTCTTTTTCACTGAGGTTCCTCATCCTTCCCTTGAGTGATAGGTTTGTGTGTTTTTTTTGCTTGTATATTATGAAGGAATTTGTGGTGGTGGAAGGGGAGGAAAGGGAATAGGCTTCCCCTGAGTGATTTGGATTAGACATTGGTAGTCTGCTGTCAAATAACAAGTGTATGGAGATAGTTAACCATTGTGTGAGGATTTTGGGGCAAGCAAAGCCTTTGTCTTTTACTTTTCTAATGGACAATTGAGACATTCAGCTTATTTTTGAAAGGAAAGTGGGTGCGACTGGGCTTGCTGGCCTCATGGGCTAATGCTGTGGAAGGAGCAAATAGAGGGAATGATTATTGATGGGGAAAACAACTGGTGCTGAATCCTGGGAGGGAATGTTTATTTCCCTGCTCTCTAGGAGGGATTTGGAAAGAGCTGTAATCCAGGGTTAGCAGTAATTTGTTACAGCAAGATGATACTTGAGTGGCAGGAGGATTCTGGCTGAGGCAGCAAGAGTTTTAATCTGAGAAGTAGTTCCTCTCCTAGAAGGTCATTCTGACAAAAAATTGCCCCCACCCCACAAGTTTGTTACTCAACCAGCAAAATTAACCAAGGGGGCTCTTGACCTTTTTTTTATTTTTCTAAGACATCTACCCAGAATTTGACTTAAATCATTACAATGAGGAATAGGCACAAGGATGGGAATGTAGTTGAAAGTTTTCCAGTGGTGTTTAAAAAAAAAAATCCCAACACTCTTCCTAACCTCTCCTGTGAGATTGGAATGGTTTTGGTTTCATTATTACCTTGGGGATGTTTTTTGCAAAGTCTTATGATTACATTTTCTGTGTTTAAAACTTTTTTTCTTTTGGCTCGGTTTAAAAAAAAAAAAAACGACAAGTTTCTGACCCTGGAGAAGGAGAGAATTTTGCAAGTTCTTGGTTTTCATGACAGTCTGAAATCCTTGGAGCCGCGTATTCTGAAGTAACCCCTTGTCACAGTGAAGACCCAATCACACATAGAAACCACAAGGGAGGCGACAGGAAATTCAGTATGAAATTTGCTGGGTTTACTACAGAGTGGCTCCCAGCAGTTCACCCAGAATTGCTACATCAACAGGAATTTTTGTGGTAGTGATACAAGTCATCATGAGTTTCACTTACCCAACAATAGGAGAAAATGAGACTTTGTCAGTAAAAACACCCATAGATGACATTTACCATAACATGCAAACAAAAGAACCTCTTCTACAGCACCTTTCATTGAAGGATCCCAAAGAGTTCAATGCAAACATAGAATTAAGATGCATAGTACCAATCTGTGGTATGTAAGTATTTACACCTACATTACAGATACGAAAACTGAAATGAAAGTATATCTCAAATTCCATGAGTCCCACTCAGGATTAAAGCCCTATTGCGTGGACATTGTATAAATCCACATAAAGAAGTAATCCTTGTCCTGGATGTCTTACAGTCACTACTCTCACTGCCTTCAGATAAAGTTATAGGTGCATAGCATTTCAGAAATTAGATGAAGGGGTTCAAACTGGTCTCTCAAAAATCCAGGCTTCCAAAATCAAGTGGCTAGCTTGGAAGATGTTGGTGTATGTGGTTTGAGTAAGGCCACACAATGAGTCCTTTGCAGAGACCGGAGTAGAGCTCAGGAGTTACACCATGGCCATACTGATTAAAGTTATGACATGCCGTGGTTGGAAGCACATTGCAAAGTGAACCTGAAGCAAGAGGTTCCCTATATTGATCAACCCCTTCTGCTTCTCCCACACGAGAGCAGGCAGAGCTAAGATTTCCCCACAAATAGGCAACGTGTGGGAGAGAAGGTTGGACAAATGCCTATTTTTGGTTATGGTTCCAAGTGTGGGTATTAGGGCTGGAAAATCTAGTCAGGAATACACTGGTATACATAAGAATGGCCATACTGGGTCAGACCAAAGGTCCGACTAGCCCAGTATCTTGTCTGCCGACAGTGGCCAATGCCAGGTGCCCCGGAAGGAGTGAACCTAACAGGTAATGATCAAGAGATCTCTCTCCTGCCATCCATCTCCACGCTCTGACAAACAGAGGCTATGGACACCATTCCTTACCCATCCTGGCTAATAGCCATTTATAGACTATTTATCTATGTAGACAAAGATTAATGTTGGTATATAAACCTCATGGGAAATAACTCTCCTGCAGCCAAGCCCTCTGTGGGCCTCCTAATCATTGCAAATGTCTTCATTAGTAGAAACCAAAAGCAGTTTCTTTAATGCATGTTTGGATGGTCTACGCTGTGGTGTCGTGTATTCTACAGAGTTAAAGCAGAACTACATTAGATTGATCTTCCAGTAGAGGACTTTGAATGTGGGTCAAAAATGGTGGTTGCAGAGCCTGAAAGGCTACCTACTTTTAAAAAGCTATCCGCTCCTTAACATAATTTGAAAGTTCTAATAATGTGGTCAGAGCTTCTCTTTCATCAGAGGTAGTTCATGTCATCGATGTGGTAAGTCCCACTAACCTGCCCTCAGCACCTTTTTTAAACGGAGAGGAATGAATGTAGATTTTATGAACCATAAAACCAATTCTTGGTTTTCATGCAAACATTAGTAACAAAACCTCTGTCGCTTTTATATTTCTTTCTTTTGGGAGATTGACAAAGAGAGAGAGCGCGAGAGAGAAAGGAATTTTGGGTCTGTGCATTACATCGTTCAATAAATCTCATGTTGATTGTTGTGCTCATTCAAAACATCCCTATCTACAAAAAGAGCGAATCTGCTGAAATTTCACTCCTTCCACTCTGTTCTTTCTGTAATGAACACTTCATGCTTCTTTGGAACACATCATGGTGCAGAGAAATTCTTCTAAAATAATATGTATATGACTACATTTTTTGTATGTTTGTTTTTTAAAATAAATACAAAGCTTGATGTTTTACGGTTACTGAATTTTTTCTGACTTCCATGATTATTTTATAGTTCAGTAAGTCACTGATATCCAAAATGCACTACTAAGTTCTACAACATGACATGTGACAGGTTTCAAATTAAAAATAAAATTAGTGGAACAAAGTTGAGTGAGTTAATATCTTTTATTGAACCAGCTTCTGTTGCTGAGAGAGACAAGAACTCTGGGTGGCTTGAAAGCTTGTCTCTTCACCAGCAGAAGTTGGTTCAATAAAAGATATTACCACACCTACCTTGTGTCTCTAATATACTGGGACCGACATGGCTACAATATGCTGCATACAAGAAATAAAATTAGTGACATTCTCCCAAGATCCACCCACAAACGAAGCTCCGCTTGCTTGCTGAGGAGAAGAGAGACTGTACAAATCTTCATACTCCAATCATTCCGCAGTGCCTAGATTCTTTGGTAATAAGGTGCTTTGAAAACATCTGTGGACAGACAGACTGACAGACTATTTCACAGCATTGGGAATATACGTAGAATTAAATGCCTCTCTAGAGTTGCTCTGAGAGGCTGAATGAATTGCAGAAAGTGTTACTGTACTTCCACATCACATGAGTGTTATTCCTTTGATGATTTTTCTATGAAATTAGTTCTTGCAGGGTAGTTGGCCTCACTCTTGTTTCTGGAGGCCAAGTATTTACATCAGAAATCCCACCATGCTAAATGACAACCTTGTCGCTCTCTGTAGACAGTGATTGGGCTCGCTGAATTACCCATTCACCCAAGGTCTTTTGTACACTAGCAAAAATTGGTCCTGTGATCTGCTCACCTAGCATGCCCCCTTTCTCCTCTCCATGATGTAATTTAACTGGCACAAGTGTTTGTTGAAGCTCTACAGTAGACGAGGTCAGCATTTGAGTCCTTTCCACGCTAGCATTACTACCAGTGTTACCATTGTTGGAGCTGCACTTGTGAATTACAGGTCTAGTTTTTGCCACTGTAGACAAGGCCATAGAGGTGACTCCCTAGGTCAGGGTTAAGACACTGTGGCAGTTTGTGCAAGATCCTACCCCTTCCCTTCACAGGTGCTGGCCATGAAGTATCTCTTCTGTGGACACATTCTGTCTCCATGGTTATTAATTCAGCACCTTCCCTGAGCATTACATTCACATAATGTTTTAATTTTGTTCATGGATGCTTTATTTCAATAATATCAATCATTGCATTGTAATAGTGGTTTTCAACCTTTCTTCATTTGCTAAAAAATTTCAAATGGAGGTGTGGCCTCTTTGGAAATCTTAGACATAGTCTGTGGTCCTCCAGGGGTCCGCAGACCACACATTGAAAACCACTGTTCTATCGTAACGACAACCTTTCGCGGACCTCTCCCCCCCAGGCATAGTCTGCGGACTCCCAGGTTCAAAACCACTGCTTTATAACAACACCTTTTGGTCTAACTTCTGTATGAGCTAATTCTTTAGGTTTATAGATTCAAAGGCCAGAAAGGACCATTGTGATCACCTCATCTGATCTCCTGTACAACACAGGCCACAGAACTTCCCTATAACAGTTCTGGACTAGAGCATATTTTAAAAAAAAAAAAATCCAATATTGATTTTAAAAATTGCCAGTGATGGAGAATCCATCATGACCCTTGATAAATTGTTCCAGTGGTTAATTACCCTCACTGCTAAAAATATATAGCTCATTTTCAGTCTGAAGTTGTCTAGATTTAGCTTTCAGTCATTTAGGTTATACATTTATCTGTTAGATTTGAATTAAATATATTAAATATTAGTTCCCTGTGTGGGTAGTTACACACTGAGCTCCTTGAGTCTATCACTATCAGACATGTTTTCTAATCTTTAATAATTCTCATGGCTCTTCTCTGAGCCCTCTCCAACTTATCAACATCCTTCTTCAATATGGACTCTAGAACTGGACACAGTATTTCAGCAGTGGTCACACCAGTGCTAAATACAGAAGTAAAATGACCTCCCTACTCTTGCTCAAGATTCCCCTGTTATGTATCCCAGGGTCTCATTAGGAGTGTTATTAGCTTTTAAAAACAGACTACTTTGCCATAGAAGCACAGAGTTTTTTCAGGCTGTTTCTGCCCTATGCATTGCAGTGTGAGTATGCCCGTGACTAGATATGAGGATCAATAAGATGCAGTAATACCAAGCTGGGGCTATTGGAGCGTGTTTTTTCACAGATGTGTGTAAGAAAAGCCGCGTACAAAGCACTGATATAGCAGACCAGCTGGGAAGTGGTGCTGTTTAGTGGTTATGATGGGAGAAAGGGAGTCAGGTTTTATTCCTGTCTCTGACACTGGCTCTGTGACTTTGCTCAGATCACTTTTGCTCAAGTCTGATGTTTGGAGGTGAGGTTGACCCCAATAGGCACTGCCGGGACTAGGCTCCTCTGGCAATCAGGGCACTTTCGTCTGCCTTATTTCATTCTAAAATGGGAACAGTATTTACCTGTCTCACAAGATTCTTGGAGGTCTTGGTAAGATCCTTTTGATAAGAGTACTTGCTGCACGTGCCCGGTTATCGTTTAATCCTGTTTTCAGGCATCTCTGTTTCATACCAGACTGAGCTATTTAATGGGTAAGTTTTAATACTCCAAGTTACAATGGACCCTCGAAGAGCTGTTTTATCATTTCAGTGAAGTTAACGCTGGCAAGAAATACTGAAATGGGCAACTTTAGGTCCCCTGCTTTGGGAACTCTTTTAGTATTGGAAAGGAAAAAGGAGGAGAGGAATTCCAACCCACAGGTGTTTTGCTTAGGTGTAGCTTCAGTATCTATCCCACGATGCACTGCTCTGCTACCATGACAAGTGACTGTTTGGGAGCTAAGGACAGAAGCTTTTGCTCAGGTGTGTGTGTGTATGTGTGTGCCTGAGCGTGTGTTATTTGTCAGTTCAGCAATATCATTATATTATCTGAACACCTTTTTGTATGTTGAATTAGCCTTGAATTTACATCTTCATTGAATATTGCAGTGCCTTGTTTATCTCAGTCCCCCCACCCATATACTTACTTTACAAAGGAGATTTTTATGCTTTATTTTATTGCCGGTTCTCTTGTAAAATTTATTCTAGGCTATTTATTATTATGTGATTATTACCCAAGTATCATTATTATTTTAAAATGATTTTATTTTTAAAATGGTTATGGTAGTTGGTAGAAGGTTCCTAACTAGAGAAGAAAGATGTGAAGGACAGAGAAATGTATTTTTGTGTTCGGGACTCAATCCTTCATCCCTTGACTGCGGTGGGAATTTTTGGTATGGAAAGACTCAGGTCCTTTGGGAAGCAGGATCAGGCCCTTTATGATCAATTATTATTATTTACTAGATTTCCTATGAATTTTACAGTAAATTGTATATTGTTTGGTAAAGGTGATTTGTCATAGTATTGTGAGGGGAGGGGCATTTTGGGGGAAACCTAAAACTCTCCATTGATCCCCCATCAATTTAATTACTTTGTAATAGATTAAAAATTGTCTTATTGGTGCCTGGGTGGAGAGAGAACCAGAATAATAATAATTGATTAAATATTGGAGCAGAAACTGAACGGGATTTTGTTACTGACTTAAATGGGAGCAGGAATTGGCTGCAAACTTTGCTTCTTGTGTGTTAAGTACCTATCACTTTTTGGCATCTCATTGCATTTCCACATAACGCAGCAATTACCTGGCTGAGCTCTTCAGCTTTGTTTGTTGTCTTCTTTCTTGGTTTTCCTCTGTATGGTCTCCAGAAATGTTGCTGTCACTGTAGTATGGACACTTTTTGATCCTCACTATCATTATGGGTGTAATTCTGACTGAAAGCTGAAAGACCCTGAATAATGTTGGCAGCTAGATATCGGAGATGGGCCTGAGCTGCAAAGTTTGAATCCAGGGTTGAACTTCCACAAGATTCAGCAGTGTTTGTTGCTGCCAAAAGGAGAGGCTAAAGGCAAAGGTTAGATCTGGGTATTTGGATTAGGGATGTTTTGACATGGGCTGTGTGTCAAGGTCCATGAAGGACTTTTAGAAGGAAGGGAAATTGTGTAGGTGGGGATTTGGGCTGGCAGTTAGAGTAGGTGAAACTGAGTTAGGGTTTCTGGCTTCTCTAGGATTCCGAATTCCACCGTGGATTCAGTTAGGAACCTTGGACATGTATAATATAATATGGAGATATACCTATCTCATAGAGCTGGAAGGGACCCTGAATGGCCATCAAGTCCAGCCCCCTGCCTTCACTAGCAGGATCAAGTACTGATATTGCCCCACATCCCTAAGTGGCCCTCTCAAGGATTGAACTCACAACCCTGGGTTTAGCAGGCCAATGCTCAAACCACTGAGCTATCCCTCCCCCCTTGTAGAATATGTACTAGCCTCTCAGAACCTGGGATACATAGCCTCGTCTCCTCTAAAAAAAAAAACACACTGGGTTTTTTTTGTTCTGGGGCAGCACTCACTAGTGCCTACCAGTGGTGGAAACGGTACTGCAGCTGTGTGGCATACTTATTCCTCTAGTGGAACTGTACTGCTGCAGAAAAACATATTATCACAGCATTGGATGGGTGCTTTCTAATGAACATTCCTAAGTTTGAATATTGGGGGTGAGGGGTATTGGAAGGCAGTTACCAATAGATACCATATTTCATGTTCCCAAAAGAGGACATTGTTGGGGGGAGGGGAAGGTGGCGGGCAGGGCCACTCCTAGGGGGTGGCGGCCCTGGGACATAGGTGCTGAGTTTCTATCTGCCAAGGGGTGCTCTCCCTGGCTCCGCCAGGCCACACCCGCACTCTACTGCTTCCCCCAACGCTCCACCCTGCCCCACCTCTTCCAACCCCTGCTCCACCTCACCTTCCCACCCCACCTCTTCGCCACCCAGTTCTGCCCTTTCCCCGAGTGCGCTGTGCCCTGGCTTCTCTCCCCCACATTCCCCACACCTCCAGGCACTGCGAAATAGCTAATCGGCAGTAGGCTCTGGGAGGGAGGGGGAGGTGCTGATTAGTGGTGCCCGCCAGTGGGCAGTAGGCAATGGCGGGAGGGGAAGGTTGGCGGGGAGTGCAGAGCCCCCCGAAGTGTGGTGCCTGGGGCTGTCGCCCTGATTCCCCATACCCCAGGCATGGCTCTGGTCGGGCGGTGGGAAGGTACAGCTCTCAGGCTGCCCAGCTCTGAAGGAAGCGCTGCTACCAGCAGCAGCGCAGAAGTAAGGGTGGCAATACCATACCGTGCCATTCTTTCTTCTGCACTGTTGCTGGTGGTAGTGCTGCCTTCAGAGCTGGGCAGCAGGCCAGCAGCCGCTGCTCTCCAGCTGCCCAGCTCAAAATCACAGATGTTTGTTCAGATTTCAGACATCTGCCTGGACAGAGATCGGAGGACCAAAAAAGAGGTCATGTCTGGGGAAACCTGGACGTATAGTAACCAGATAGCGTTTTGTTTTTCAAAACAAAGTCCTGGAAGAGCAGTCCCATTTAGCAGGTTGTTAATACTGGCAGTGGAGACCCTTGGCAGGTGGCTTTGGTTGGGTTCCATGGTATACTAGACCTTCAGAATGCCAGCTGAAGTAGCAAGGTGACTTTTAAAGTCTTGCTTCTTATAAGATTGAAGATTTTTCTTTTTTGCACCCCCTTTACAGAAACAAATCTGGGCTGTTTGAGATATTTGCCTTTCCCCTTGTGCTGACAATTTTAACAGCCTTTTAAACAGCTTTTGTTTCTCTCAAGTACGCTAGCCTCATATGTATTTTAGTCTTTGTGTGGAGGCCTGCATCATAACAATTATTTTGCATAGGTTCTCTTGCTTGAAATTTTTTTTTAAAACACACTAATGATCCACAATTAGATCATATTATTAAACAGAGAATAAAATACTTATGCCAAGATTGCGTTACTTAAAAAATTTAAGAAGGTGGCAGTGGAACCTATTTTAACAGTTTGCTTGGAAATAATTTGCACAGGTTTGTTTGAGTTAATTGGCTGGAAAGTTGAGTGTTTGTATAGGCAATTCATAATTTCCACACTGAGGCAGACAAGCGGGAGGGGAGTGTGTATGTGTGTCTAGTGTCGTACAGGGAGAGCGAGAGTGTTAATTCTGGACTACTGATGGTGGGAATTTCCCTCCTCTTTGCCCCCCTCCTAGGAATGTAAAACCACTGTCAGAATGCTGGGAAAGTCAGGCTTGAATTTTTGTAGTCCCCTTGCAAATTAGAGGAACTGCCTGAGTCAAATCGGCATTTAGGACCGAAAGAATAGGATTTCCTGCTATTTAGTTGCTCAAGGAAGGAAAGGATTTACCTCCTGGCTGTAATAGGACCTAATTTTCTACTTTTAATAAGAATAACTGCACATTGCAGCAGAAGTAAACCTGTGAAAGCAATCAGTCTCTGCCCCCCTTTCCCCAAAGTTTGCATGTTCGAGCTGTGTTGTAACTCTTCCTCTGCCAAAAGAATCCTCCCTTCTACAGTTTCCAGCCTAATGTATTGTGCACGGGTGGTGGTGGGGGCCACGGCAATTACTTAGCATCTTGTTCCATTGTGAAGGAGAGAGTTGCTGAGGGGTGGTTGCTGCTGTGTAATGCCATAGGACCGCTTGTGCTTTCCCCCCCTCCCCCCGCCCCCAAACCATCTGGATTCAGTTAGCTCTCTCGGCAGTAGGGCTGAGTCTCATTTCCTCCAACCAGTAATATTATATAGGCAGTGATTCTGTTCTGCCCTAACATAATTGAAAATTATGTGTATTGTAGACTCGTAAAAAGCTGGGCTCAGGTAGCCTGTGGAGATTGGATATAGCACACAATGAAGCTTTTATGCAAAGTAAGAATTATAAGCCACTGCATTAATGTCGTCTTATAGGCATGGCAGTTCTTGGACGTGGAGTCCTCGAGCCAGGCTTGTCACCTTAAACAAAACTAATATTTCATACTTTTATCAACGGGGCTGGCGTTTTAAAGCCAGCCAATTACACTTTTGTGAGCGTCCCGGCATTGAAGCTGTCAGTTAGTTAGCTTGACACAGTGACTTGCTGAGGCCCTTTGTGATTATCCTCGGGACAGAACATCTTGCCCTTGATGGGGCTGGAATGTAAAACTGGAGGCTTTCCACTGGCTAGAGCTGATGGAAGTTACTTTATTGACCATTGCACACCACCGCTGTCTATGAGGGCTGTTTATTTTCCCCTTGGATACGCGTGTAGCTCCCGCTGGTGGTAATGGAGGCTGCACGTGTGAGTGTGCATGTGTGCAAAAAATAGACCCTTAAGTTTGGAGTTTTCTTTTTGGACTCCACTTGAATTCACTTCCAACTGTGTCCAGGAAAAGAGGCGGCTTTGGCTACCTCCTGGACTTTGCAATGTGAGATTTCTTGGCATCTCTTTGTTAGGGGTGGGTTGCAGAAGGGTTTTACTGAGATTTAAATGTGTAAAAGCAAAGCAGTTGTAAGTTCCTCCTTGGCTCTTTCTTTCACTTAGCTTGTTCTACCTGGACATTGTGGCAATCACTGTGAAATTACTGACCCTCTTCTAGAGACTGAAAGTGGAGCAGGAAAAATTGAACCTTTCACACAGGGTTGCCAACTTTCTAATCCCTGAAAACCGAACACACTAGCCCTGCCCCTTCCCCGAGGCCCTGCCTCCCGCTCACTACATTCCCCCTCCCTCGGTTGCTCACGGTTCTCCACCCTCACTCACTTTAACTGTGCTGGGGCGGGGGGTTGGGATGTGGGAGGGAGGGAGTGAGGGCTCTAACTGGGGATTTGGGCTCTGGGGTGCGGCCAGAAATGAGGGGTTCAGGATGCAGAAGGGAACTCTGGGCTGGAATTGGGGTTCAGGGGGATGAGGGCTCTGTTTGGGGCTGTGGGGTGGGGCCATGGATGAGGGATTTGGGGTGGGGCTCCAAGCTAGAGTGTGTGACACGTAGTCACCCCACTTTCACATGGAGTTTCTTTGTGAGGGAATTTTGTGCCAGTACAAGGTTCTGCACTGATCACTGGAGACCACAGCCTTTTGTTTAGCCACATAATAGTTAGCCTGTAGAAAGGGTCTAATACGAACATCCCCATGCTGCCTGTTCAGGGCATCTGAACGTGCCCTTGGGGAGTGCTGCCTAGTGACAAAAAGATACTCCAGTGTCCAGGCCTGGTCAGTCCTTGACCTATCTGCTAAAACTGTTGACAAACTGAGTTTCTTTGTGGGTTTGTGACTCTTGTAGCAATACTTTAAATCACTTATGACCATCTGATGGCTGTCTGGTGGGCTAGGAAAAATGTCTCACTCCAGTTTCTAATGGCCTAGTGCCCATTTCCTCCAAACCATCAGGATAGCTGGCACGTACTGCCTTTACTGCATGTTAGTAGTGGCAGAACTAACCCCTGCCCTGCAGAAGGGTCATCCAGATCAGATCTGAGGCACATTGAGAGATGCTGTGGGGGCCCTTACCTTGTGCTTGTGCCTGTTAAGTGGATGCCCAGCAAACTTCAGACTCTAGGATGATGAAGCAACGTCTTTCACCAGCTCTTAACATATTTTAAAATGCTGCTGAAAATTTTGGGGAGCTATTTCTCATTGCGGTCTGTCAATCCACTTATCATCATTTCTTTCAGTGGAGTGGGGTTGTGACCTTCAGTGTAACACATTATGAAGGAACTGACACGCAGGCCTTTAGTGCCTTGTACTTATTTTTTCATAGACACGTTTATATGGTGATGTTACAATCACCATGTGTACAGTACCTGAGAGTTTTCAAGCCTTAGTAATTATTTGTCCGGTATTGCCAGCCTCTGATGTTTAAAATCATGACTCAATCTCCCCCCAAAATAATGAGATTGGAAATCCCAAAATTATCTTTTCTTTCTTTCTTTCTTTTTTTTTTTTTAAAAAAAGTACCACCTTTCTAGGTTCTTTTCATTGCCTTCTGTTTTTTGAATCTCTAGTCTAGGGTACTTTCAAGCTTTTGTCCAAAACCAGGATGGGTAGATTCTTACTCTTAAAATAACAATAACAATCATAAAAGCTGAGATTCTCTCGTAATCACTTGTCTCCGAGAGCTGGGCCTTCGTCTAAAACTTCAAACATTGGGAAACTTGTGATTAAAATTGTGAGTTGGCAACATTGCTTCTCTGAAATAATTATAGTTTTTGTTAGTTTTTTTAGAAATTCTGGAAGATTATACTCCAATTTGCCAAAATCCCAAAAGTGAAGATTAATAAAAACAAATTTTTCTTGGAACTTGAGGAACCGAAAGGGGCACAAACCAAGAGTTTATTTCTTTGAATTCCAAAGCTTGAAAATATGAAACTCTCCAAGGGTATAGCTATGCTGCAGTAAAAAACCTGCAGCACTGAGTCTCTGACTGTTTGAGTTTCTTGGGCTGGAGCCCGGACTTCGAGACCCTCCCTGCTCGCAGGGTCTTAGAGCCTGGGCTCCAGCCTGAACCCGAACATCTGTGCTGCTATTTTTAGCCCTGCATCAGGAGCCCAAGTCAGCTGACTTGGGCCAGGTCTTGTATTGCAGTGTAGACATACCTGACGTGATGGGAAATGATAGTGCATCTCTTGTTGATGGTGTGTCTTTGGTCACCTCAGTGCATACAGCCTTGCACCTACCAGGCCTTTCACGCTAGTAAAAGTTGTGTGCACATAAATGAAGGCATTAGTATCCTGCTAAATGCATGGAATCAAATAGATGCAGACACTGGAACGGGACCAGCACAGAAATAGGGATGGATGTCACCTGTTAGATCAATGAGGGTTCAGTGCAGGAAAGTCCCACTATAAGTATGTCCTCCAGAACTTTGTTCTGTTTGTTTTAAAATGTCACAAGCAATGTGACTTTCACCATGTCCCTTGAGAAAACTATTCCACAGCCTGATCCTTCTGTCTGGCTGCATATCTCGGAGAACTGCAGGTATATTTCTTCTACCAGTCTGTTGGGACCAATTTCTGCTCTCTCTCTGGTGCATGTCAGTGATTTAGTAGGAAGACATGCATGCCCTAGTGCAGAACTTGAAGTCAATGTCTGCTCCCAGTGAAGTCAGTGCCAAAACTTCATTGCTTCTTAAAGTGTAGTTCAAGTCTGAACAGCGACTAAGTAAAAACAGCACATTCTTACTCAGCACATCAGCTCTTCTGCTAACTTCAGTGACCCACAGAATCAAGGCAGGTGAGAGAGTGAACTGTACTCTATTTCTTCTTGTGTATCATCAACAAGGTTGTTTACATTTCACTTATAAGGCCAATCAGTTACACCTATGAAAACCCTTTGAAGGAAGTTAGGTTGCAGAGGTGTCATGGAAGGCTAGAGAGACAAGATGGGTGAAGTAATATCTTTTATTGGGCCAACATCTGCTGGTGAGAGAGAGAAACTTTTCAGCTACACAGAGCTGCTCTTCTGGTCTGGGAAAGGTGCTCAGAGTGTCACAGATAAATACAAGGTTGAATAGATAATTCAGCATAAGTAGTTAGCACGTACACTAAGGGACCATTCAAGGTGAAGTGGCTTTTTAACAACACTGTAAATCACAGGACAGAAAAGGGGGGTTAGTGGGTTACAGATTGATATAATAAGCGATAAATTCAGTGTCTTTATTAAAAGCACATTTTTTAGTGTCTAGCAAAATTATGAATTTGAGCTTCTAGGCTTGTCTTTTAAAAGTATTGTGCAGGTTTTCTATAAGGATTGATAGGTCAGATACAGAGTGATTGCCTTGTGAAAAGTCTTCACCCACAGAGTGGGTGGTTTTGTCTTTTAATCATTTTCCTTTGAGACTTCAGTTGAGAGCATGATGATTGCCTGGTTTCAACCACTTAGCTCTATTGGAGCATTCAGTGCACTGGGTGATGTACACCACATACTGTGATAGGTGGGTGTAGGAACCATGGATTTTGAAAGATGTGTTGTGGAGGTGTTGATCGTTGCAGCAGTGGAAATTTGTCTACAGATGTTTGCATCGGTTGTTTTGGCAGGGGCTGGTGCTGCTTTGAGTTGGTGTGGCGCTTGGGGGGTTGTTTGAAGGCCAGAAGAGGGGGTTCAGAAAAGATTTCTTTTAGGTGGGCCCCCCCATCAAGTATTGGGTTGTAGTTGTTTGATACTCAAGAAGGAAATAACCCATTTTGACTTACAGACCCCTGTGGTTGAATTTGCAAAGGTAGCACAAAATAAACTTGTAAACTGAGAACATTTGATCTGGAAGCCACTGAGAGAAAATAAACATGGCAACTAACAGTGGTAAACACAGAGTTGCCTTTCAGAGTAGAACTGCATGGTGAGGTTTGTATGGTGCTTTGAAGATACAAAGAGCTATAGAAGTTGATTATTACTATTACTGGCATTTGCTGAATAAATTCTTATTGTGAGATGATCGTATGGTGGGATTCAGGAGTGAGTTTGTTTATTTATTTTTTAAAGACTTGACTGTCCACTCTTCTTCCCTTCCTCCCTGCCCCTCTCAGTTTCTCAGCTATTTTATTTCTGTGTGTGTTTTTTCCTCTTCTAGATATGATTTGTTAATAAACTCATTCGAGATAACATTGTCTTTGCATTTTGCTTTATTTCCTTATTCTGCTGTTTGAAAATGCTGATGTATGAAAATGTTAGTGCTCTGCACCAGTTTTGTTTCACATAACCATACAAAGGTACCTGCCATCTCTTTGTTTTTCGTTTCGGATCCTTGCATATGTTTTAAGTTATATCTTTTTTGCCCACGTTAGCTAGGAATTGTTGTTTTATTTTGTCTTTCTTTTCTGAACTCATTTTTCTTTTCCCATTTTTGTTTCCTCCCATCCAGTATCTCCAGATGAAATGGCCACTGCTTGATGTTCAGGCAGGGAGCCTTCAGAGTAGACAAGCCCTCAAGGATGCTAGGTCTCCATCTCCAGCACACATCGTTGTAAGTAAACTCAGAAGACATTCTTCCTTTGTCGGGGGGAGGAGGGGGGAAATGACATTTGACATTAACAGCATTTGCTTGTCATCCTTTTTCTTTTACTCAACACAGGAAAAAGGGCAAGCCAAAGCCAGGTTAAAGGGTGGGGAATGAGCTTTTTATTGCTCGGCAGCACTTCAAAATATTATCCATGGCGTATAAGTTCTTGCTTTTTGGAAAAGTGAAGAAGTTAAGTGCCCCTGAAATTTACACCCGTCAAAAGCATTTTAATTTTATATAAGTCCAAGCCAGCTGCTTTACAATTCTAACTTTCAAGCTGTTGACATGAACACAGGGTTTGGGAGAATATTAAAAAATAAACCACCTCCAAGAAGCATTGTGAATTCTGCGTCTGATCTGTAGTCGTTACTCAGACAAATCTTGTGGGGGAGTTAGGCAGGCAGGGCCTTATTCGAATAATGGCTTGTTAGGATCAAGCTAAAAATATTTAAAAATAAACAACAACAAAAATCTTTTGGTTTCTGGTGCGTCTTCCCTTAGTATAAACAGTGAATGTCAGCAAATGGTATGTTTACAATTCATCTCAAGAAAAATCCAGTTCCATTACTGAATTCTGCTATTGGAGTCAAATTGCTGCCCATACAGTAAAAGTGATGGTAAAGTTACAGTGTGAAAGCCGCATGTGAGTATGTGTTTAAACAATGTCCAAAGTGTTTTTAAAAGAAATGACTTATTTATATACTGCACCATGCATCTACGACTGCCCAAACTCATTCTCATTCACATTCACCTATATCTGTTTTTTAATGCATTTTTAGCTAATGAGCCCATCGGTTCTGAATGTTGAGCTGATAAATTAACCTCTTGAGAAGATGACTCACGGCTTGTTAGAATATTTCTTTCAATATATTTTATCATCAGATCTCATGTTTTTGACTTTATTTTTTTTATAATTAATGGATACGAAGGTGAAATTATGCAAAAAAGAAACTGCTCATGTATTTTTGATATAGGATCTAAAGCTGATATAGTTGAGAGATTACATCAGACACTTGAAAGATATTAATTTTCTTTTTTTAAAAAGATGAAAATAACTTAGGAATTTCTGTTTTTTAAAAATATTTGTGTCTCTTCAGCCTGAAAAATCCCAGACCTTTTGTTAGGAGTGTCTTAAATAGTTTTGATAAAATGTTTTAGTAGCTCTTCAAATTATAGTTTTAAAAACCGACCTGAATAAGGCAGAGCGAAATGTAGACGGCATTGATATTTAAATGGTCAATACCAAATGTTGGTGATTCACTTTTTAAAAGATTTTATTTTTCCTTCCTGTTTTTTGTGCTGTTGCCGCTAGCTCTTTTATCTGGTCTACAGACAAATTCCTAGCCTTCTTCCCGCCTCCCTCCCGCCAGCCTATCATCTATTTTCTAATGGTGAATAAGCCAACAAGAATCTGTCTTTTTTTATTTCCTTGTTTATCAGTCCCGTCACCAATGGGATCATCAGAGATGAAAACATTCCTCTGGGAACTGGGTTTGATAACTCATGTGCCCTCTGCTGGCTGGCTGGTTGTCATCCTCTGCCACAGCAAAGCAAACTACAGGGCAACATGCACATCGCTAGACTTTAATTTTAAATTTTGCTGTGACAGACTTGTTTATCGGCGGAGGAAAGAAAGATTTTAATAGATTCTGGTGGATGATTTTTGCTATTGGATTATAAGCGTTGAAGGTAGGTCAAGTGTTGCTTGTAAATAAGTTGTCACCTATTTTTATATATGATTGCAATTTAAATGCTGAATCTAAAAATGCAGATGACGATGGGAGGTGTAATTGAATTTCAGGTTTCACTGAAGTCTGTTAATGTTTAGAAGAATGGGCTCTGCCATTTATAAATAACAGTTCTCCTCCCTTCAGACACAGTGTGCCCCTCTTAGGAGAGCTCACAAGCGATTTGCTAGTGTCTCCTTCCCTGCAGCACCCCTGCCCATTTAAATGCTGCTCACCATATGAGTTGACACTTCTTCAAAATGTTTTTATAGATTCTAAATTCTCTTATCCATTTTGGAAACCTTTTTCAGGAAGCCTGAGGTGGAATCTTCTGTGGATTTTGACTGTTTATGGGGCTCTTTAAGAGCTGTTTCACTCTGCGATTCAATAAAAAGTGTACTTACCATAGCAACCACTTAGGCCGTGAGGAACATATACTACCTCTGAGATGGAGACCACCTTCTAAAAGAGCCACAGCTGGCATTTGTAATGTGATCTTTTGTGTTACTTACTATGTTCTGGGGGAAAGAGGTGGCGGGGGGAAGAAATGTGTTTTGATGGAACAAAGTTTGTGCAAGGTTTAATGTTTTTCATTTTTAAACGCCCTCTCCACCCCCACTCCAAAAGAAAGCTCTGCCTTGCTACGTAAAAATGCTGTTTTCCTTCCCATGTCCCTCCCCTCCCCTGCACTTTCCTTCTTCACTCCAATTCCTGGTCATGCCAGTAGATAAAGAACAGGGTTTTTTGTAAATGAAGGCCTTGTGGCTGGTGACATACCAGGGGAGGTGGTGGTGGCAGAAAGAGGGCTAAATAAATGCAGATGCCAACTGGACTGGGATGTGTCAGGTTTCTTCAGTGCCACCATTTGTTGATGTACAGCACGCCAGGGAGTGTTGCTAGTTTCTCTAATAACGATCTGCACTGAGTTGTGCTATGAAAAATAGATGTGTATATAAACAGTTCCTTCCCCCACACATACTTCTGTCTTGTACGCATGCCATGTACATGTGCTGATTTTTCTCTTGAAATCCTTTGTGCTGCCTCAAAGATCTGTAATGAAAGGATGGACATCTGCAAATCGCTTCTTATGTTTCATGTATTTCTGAAATCAAGATTTGGGCTAATCTTATTGCTGGATTACAAAGAGAGGAAAGGACTGTTTTAAGAGTGCTTTCTTACGAATGCTTGGCCACAAGTCACACAACTCCTACTTCGGGCTACGTGCTTTACACTCTGCTTAGGTGAAATGCCCATTGGCTTCAGTGGGAGTTTTGCTTAAGGACTGCAGAATAGGGCTGCATTCTAATGATTACCATGGTGGTATTTATTTGTCTTCTGTCCTCTTTTTCAGGTTAGTTTAAGCACATGAAGTTAAGGCTACAAAAATTGAAGCAAAAGATCAGCATGAATAATTTGGTTGGATTACCTCCAATGCTGAGGGCTGGGTTAATAACTGCTTTATATGGTGCTTTAGAGGGTCTCCAAAGCCTCTGAGAATGTCAGCTAGAAAGGGGTTCTCAGGACAAATTTTTTTGGTGGTCTCAGAGTGCAGCCACCAATGCTTGCGGGTGACCGCTCTCAAACTTTCCCCTAAAATACTTAATAAGCTTTAGGAAAAACAAATAATTATGCACATATACACATTGAAATCATTATAATTTATTCATGGTTAGCTAGTAAATTTGTTGTGAAAAGTGATATTAACAAACATGCAAGTATCACTTTTCACAGCAGACTGACTCAGCCCTGTCAAGCCAGGGGACAAATTAAGCCCCTGGATGGGGGAGGCAGTGGGGGCCAGGGGCAGCGGGGGCCAGGGGCAATAGGGGTTGAGGGGGTCTGGGTGTCGAAGCGGGGGGCTGGAGCCTAAAGCTCCACAGCCAGAGCTTGCCGCCTGCCACCGCACAGCCGGAGTCCAGAGCTGGAGCCGGAAGCCCTCGGCCAGAACATGCTACTCCACCACCCCAGAGCTGAGGCCCAAAGCCTGAGCCAAACTGCCCCAGGAAGGTGGGAAATACACTAGCTGATTTCTTCTCCAGCATTGTACCCCAGATGTCTGCAGAGGGAGGGCAGAGCCCAATCCCTGCTGGTGGTCCCAGCAATCAACACCAAGGCAGTGCATCCAGGAGCCAAGGGGGGCACCCCATCACAGCCCAGGAGGCTGTGGCCACAAAAAAAACCCTGGTGGTCGCATGCAAGAAACACTGAGCGAGATACTCTGTTTGTGTGTTTCGTATGCTTTAGAATGTACCGCAAGAGGCTTCATTTAGAATCAGTGCATTTATTTGCATTTCAGTGCCTCAGTTGTCTAGTAAAGCTTTGCATCTTGTTTTGGTCCAGGTGCATGTCTGTGTCCAGGGTGAAAAGAAAACGAGGCGGCAGTTCTTTTAAGAATACACTCTTAAGGCTGGCAGGCCAGAATTTTGAATTCAGTCTACAAATAACATTTTTGCTTTTGGGGTACAATACTGGGCTTTTGTTTTGTTTTTTCCCCTTGTCAACATTCAGTCTTCCAAGAACAAAGGTTTCAAGATCTATCATATCCAGCTGGGCAGTTTGGATGATCCCCAACTTACAGGGGGTGTTTGTTGTCCTGGAATCTTGTGTGTCCATGATGCTCTGTCCCTGTGTGCCCTCGGGGCGGTGTAATTGACAAAATGCCACTGTTCAGAAGTAGGATTCTTGTCTGTGTATATGACCAGGCGCAGCTTGTTAAGATGCAATAGAGCAGGCAAGTGGAGTGGAGACAAGGATTGCTCACCAGTCTTGTAGGGAGGAACTAAATGATCTGAACTTTAGGCCTTCCATGTTCTGAATAATTCCCTCTATATGTATCAGAGGGGTAGCTGTGTTAGTCTGGATCTGTAAAAGCAGCAAAGAATCCTATGGAACCGTATAGATTAACAGATGTTTTGGAGCATGAGCTTTCGTGGGTGAATACCCACTTTGTCAGATGCATGTAGTGGAAATTCTTTTGCTGCAGGATGGCCACCTTAAGGTCTGCTATAGTGTGGACAGGGAGGTTGAAGCTGCCATCCTGCAGCAAAAAAACTTCAGGACCAGATTTCAAAGAGAAACTGCTGAGCTTCAGTTCATCTGCAAAATTGACACCATCAGCTCAGGATTAAACAAAGACTCTGAATGGTTTGCCAACTACAAAACCAGTTTCTCCTCCCTTGGTTTTCATACCTCAACTGCTAGAACAGGGCCTCATCCTCCCTGATTGAACTAACCTCGTTATCTCTAGCTTGCTTGCATAAATATACCTGCCCGTGGAAATTTCCACTATACGCATCTGACGAAGTGGGTATTCACCCACGAAAGCTCATGCTCCAAAACGTCTGTATAAGGCATAACATGCCACAGGATTCTTTGCTCCTCTATATGGTATTTTAATCAGCTTTATAAAAATTATATTTCCCTTCCTTTATTAATATTGTAAGTTGTGTAGTTCTCATTCACTGTTTTCTTAGGCAGTATTCTGACTAAGCTATAACTACTGCAGATGATAGAGTAACATTGTGGCTTAGGGGCCTTTGATTGGATACTACCTCTGGTATCTTTGTTATACAAAAGCTTACATTTAGCTTGCTTTGTACTAGGCAAAAACATGCCGTACCAAAATCGGTATTATGGTATAGTGTGTATCTTATAAAATGGTAAAAGTCTTCAAAAATTCCCATGTTTTTTTTCTGCAGGGTACACTTTTGAAGTCAATGTAAATTTTACGTTGGAGGGTGGTACTATTTGGTCTGGCTTTTCTATTGTGTAATGAGCACAGCCATGGAGTAGTCTGAATCCCCAAGAACAAAGAACCACAATACTGTAGTATCTATCTGTCTATCTATCTGAAATTTGGCTTAAGGAGGGGAAAACAGTGTTTTGACAAGTGAAAGTTAAGGCATCTGAATTCTTTCTGTTCTCCGTGTATTGATCATGCACAGAGAACAGCGATTATTTGTAACGTGGTCATTTTTGAAGGAATTAAACCATTTACCATATTATTTGGAGTAGGAGCCATAGGAGAAAAGCAAATAAATACAATAAAACAATTTTTTTTGATGTGGTTTCCATTTGCAACTGCCTTTTTCTTTTTTTCTTTTCTTTAAGGGACTTTGAGTTTGTCTTAAGTAAGACAAGCATCTGTATGCACCCCCAAAATATTCCTGTCCAAGCAAACAGTAGAGAGGACAAATGTGTCACAGTTTTGCGTGCACAGGTATGTATCTTTGCACGTACAGCTATTTGTGAGCAAAACATTTTGCAATCGTAGGTTAGTGTGTGTGGGCCAGAAGTTCCCAGCTATGGGTTTTAAAGCTCCTTGATTTATTTGTTTTTAATATTTTGTTTAATAGTTTGTTGTAGAGTAACGGCATTTCCTCTGCCATAACCTCCAAGTTGTTTTTGGATTTGAGGCAGCAGGTATGCACATGATGGGACTTTTCCTTCAAAGCAATCTTGGTAGACAGGCTACGTGTTGAAATTGACTAGAATCATGTGGCACTTTAGAAGGAAGGATTTGTGTGGGTTTCATTTCATTGCTTATTGACAAGAATGGCGCAGTTGGGTGTAGGTAGGGAAGGGAGAATATGTTTTGTGTGTTAACAGGGGTTGCCTGTTTTCCAAGATAGCAGGGTACTGTTTGGTGTTCAGGCCAAGCATGCAATCTTTTTCAATGGTACTGCAGTACTCTTTAAGACCTTATACAAATTATTATTTAGAAAACTTCAGTGAATCTCTTGCTGAACACTTTTTTCACCCCTTTTGTCTAACTGTCCTGGCAATTATGGAATACACAATATGATACTTAAGTACATAACTCAAATGTGTGCAGAATCGCTGTACCCTGAATATTCATAGTCGACTGAGATCTAGCCACAAAACTGACTGTGTCCTCTGTGACTAAATCATTCACTGCTAATTCCTTTGATTTTTAGAGGAGAGGGGTTGTGGTAAATCACTGTTCGAATCTGAGAATTTAGAGCTAAATGAAAAACCCAAGAACAGCAGCACAGGAAGCATAAAATGGTATGGAATTAACTCCTATGGAACACCTATATTATTGACTGTAGGCTCAGTTTAATGATTTTATTTATGCTAAATAATTTAGAGTAGATTACGGTCTTTAAATAAGTGATTTATCTTCATAATTTGGTACAGCTGAGAGGCAGTTGGGATTTTTAGAATCACTTTATTCCATTGCACCATGATGTGACATGATCCCAAAACCATACAAAACCTGAGTCAATGATGGGCTCTTTCCATTTTTCATTGAGCGAACCTGCCCCTGAAGGCTGAGATATTAAAAGCTGGCAATCTTTGTAATGACTGCATCTTTACCCTTGAATAGGGACTTAGGTGCTTAGGCAATCTGTGCCTCTTTAGGTGCCTAAATCCCCTTTAGAAATCTGGCTCTTGGAGACCATGGGGCAATCCTCAGCTGGTGTTAATTGTCATAGCTACATTACAGTCATGGGAGCTGTGAGAACTTATACCAGCTGTGGCTTTTCTCCTTTAGAATTTTAAATTCTTTGAGTGTTGTGATATTTTAGCAGTGAATAGATTTTGGCATACAAGATGTATAGTATTGCCAGCCTCAGTTGTTCAAAAATCATGAGTCAGGCAGATGTCAAAAGATCATGAGATTTTTTTTTTTTAAGAAAACCATAAGTTGGGTTTTTTAAATTTGTCGTCTGGTTTCTAAGCCTTTAGGATATACTCGGATTGCATTTTTTCAAGCTTTCCTCCAGATCATTAGGGTTAGAAACTATATATATATATTAAATGAAAGCTGAGGTTCTCATCTAATCACTTGACTCCTGAAGCTGGGCTTCAAGAAAAATAGCAAATATCGCAAACTCCCAATAAAATCACGAGAATTGGCCACACTGGATGCAGTCCTTCTTTGAGAAGTTGGAATGCACACTCCATGCCCTCCATTGAGTGGTGTTTCTGGTGAATTACAGTGTTGCAGCTTGCCCTGTGGCTCAGAGTATTTCAGAGACTTGGCATTTTGGTATTTATGTTCTTGTGTATCCTACTAGTGAAACTTTACAGGCCTTTTAGATACAGTGTATGCTTAAAATCAGATGGAGGCTGAAACAAGGTCGTTTAGATATCAAGCTTCTCTTTGTACCTTTTGTCTATAAACTGCCCAGTATGCGCTGAGCGCTAATAATTATAATCAAATTCTGATACCATTTGACTGGCTAGCATGGATTCAGCAAAGTCATTTTGGAACAACTATTTCCTAACCCAGGTAGAGGCCCAAGTTAGAATGTGGTTTTGAAACCCTCTGTTCTAACGTGGGTTGGCCTCTTTCACTCTAGGTAGCCAGGCTATGTTAAAAATGGCTTCACGTACAGCCAAGTTTATACTGTGCTCCAGTATGCATGTTAAATCCAGTTGAAGAGGTTTGGGCCTAAGACAAAGCTTTGGTGATTCATCCACTCTTGGACAGCAGAGTTCCCACATTGAAAAGTGGTCTTGTGGGAGACACTGCGAAGCCTCCGTCGCTGTGGCCCAGTTGTGAGGCCAGTACAGCCCCCAGCGATCCGATGCTGTTGCATTGGCTCAAGGTGAAGAGCTGTTGCAGGAGTGGGGGATATTGGCTAGTCAGATGGGTGAGCCTGCCAGACGCAGATGTTGTGTCGTCGGGGTGGGACGACACAAGGCTGCTCACTGTAGGCCTCCTCCCTTCACAGATGAGTTGCGGCTGAAGTCAGCCTGAAGTTTACAGAATTAGGCGTTAAATAATGCAGCCTGATTTTGAGCCAAAGTCTACATGTTGTTTGAACGTGAGCAATGATTACAGTGTGTACCAGGAGACATCATGAATTAGGATAAGGCAGGGTCACCATGTTTTATAAGAGCTGGCAGCAAAGGCCTCTGTTTCCCACGTAGCTTTGAGTGGTCAAAGCCTTCTGTTGTCTATTTAAACAAACTTTTCCTACACTGTTCAGTAAAGAAAACAGCAAGTACTTACCTTTAGGAAGGAAGGAAGTCAGCATCACTGGACGCAGGGCCACTCATTCCCTGTGCTGCTGGAGACCAGGAGGGTTCCTGTGGTGACCAGTTCAGACAGTTTGGCTTAGATTATCCATGTTGTTCATCAGACACTTCCCTTTTCACTCCATCCCTCCTCCCTAGCCACTCCACAGGTGCATCTGTGTTCTCTTCTGAGGAAGAAACTTGTACTGCTGCATGGGTGTGCATGCAAACTTCAGCCAAAATCAGAGATACTGCCCCACCTGCATCATGGGCATTAAGCAAAAAACCTTCAGAAAATACCTGTTTGGGAAAGCCTGTCTCTGATCAGAGGCATAGAAAATGATGCTGCTGGAGTGATCCGTTCATAACAAACACTCAAGACCTGGGTGCTTATCTAAACTATCCAATTCACTTCAGTTTGCAAAACTGGACTGGAAATCTCATGGGAACAGGCTTGCTTGCAGTATTGAAGCAATTCTGCCTTCACTATCAGCTGGAACTGAGAAATAAGGGGAGAAAGGGGGAAAAAATAATACTCTTCCGTATAGCTTTCCATTAGATGATCTCAATGCACTTTGCAAGTACTGATGAATGAACATCATTGTGAGACATGGAAGTATTACAGCCCCCAGTATATAGATGGGAAAATAGAGGCACAGAAAGGTTAAGTTACTTGGCCAAGATCACACAAGAAGCCCATGGAGTGGGAATGAAACCCAGATTTGCTGACCTCCAGTCATGTATGTTTGGCGGGGGGAGGAGGTTCACAAGAAAACAAAACAAAACAAATTGCTTAGTTTTTCAGAAGAGATGTTTCAAGTTCTGTGTGAAAGTTATCTTTGGTTTTCTGTATCTCTTGTGTTGGAAATCCTTTTGGATTGCCGTCACCCCTACTTTACTGAGACAAAATTGTTGCTGCACAGCAAGACACCCTGGCACAGGTTGTGTATGCTCCATTATGTCACACTGAGTAAAAGCGTTTCTGGGATGTATAATTTGATATTCATGCTTTTACCTACCATGCTTCCCAAACCTAGCATAGTACAAACAGTAGCAGTCACAAATATCCCATTTCGATGCATTATTTTCTGATCATATGATATATATCATCATAAAGTCATTCAGAAGGTGGGGAAAGAGAGGAATTTTTGCAGTGACAGACAAGGTGGATGAATTTTTGCAGTGTTATTTAGGCCTCGTCTCAACCTGATGGGATCTTTGAGAAGTCTGGAATTTGATTCTTTCCAACTCTCTTCCACCTGCCTTTAGTACAGTTTAGGGTCTCCTGGCTTCATAACTTTTTTCTTCTGCAATCCAGCATTGTAAATCAATCTGCAGGAAATTCCTTGGGAGTAATGTACCTCTGTAATGTGAACATCTCAAGTTGGCAAGACAATTATAACATGTTTGGTCCTTCCTTTTTCACAACTGCTACGGTGGAAAACTTGCCTTTTCTTCTTGTTATGTCCTTGATTCAAGAAATCGTTAAACACATGGTTAAGTCCAACCCTATTCAGGAAAGCATTTGAGCAGGGGCCATCTGACTTGATATTCATATAAAATTAAACCCACTTCCCAGGAAGTGGGTTGTGGAATCTCCCTATCTCTAGATACATTGAGGATTGGGAAGGGAATAGGAAGGTCAAGAAGAGAAGGACAGGTCTTAAGTTCCTTTGGCTGGAATTCATTGCAGTGATGGCATCTTATTTCCCAAGCCATTTATTGCTCATGCACAAACTCTTATTGTGTATTTGGGGAGTTACAGTCTCATGTTGCTCATCCTTAACTAAGAAATGGATGAAACATCAATCTTCTCCTCCCCTAACTGAAGGGATAAGCTGCTTGGTGGAAGATATACCATGGCTTTTTGTTTATGACCTTTATTTGAAAAAAGAAAACCAACCCCCTACGTTAGTGTGATGCCAAAGGTCTTGAACTGCAACCATGCTTTGGACCATTCCTGCAGAATGCTATAAAGCTGTTTGACAAAGTGATTAAGGCCAGAGCAAATGTGAGAAGTTTGAGGACCACAAAAGTCCTTGTAATTTTGAGTATGATCCAGCAGCCAGGAAGTCTATCCCCAAACCCATAAAAAAATAAACAAGTCACAGAGTACAAGATTTTGAAGGACCTTCTTCCGTTGTTAGGATTTGAAGAGCTTTGCTGCTACTCACTTGGAGATCTGGGGTGGTCATAGAGAGACATGAATGGGATGAGTAAATGGTGAGTCATTGACCCCAGGACATGACCTGTATGTTGGTGGAGGAGGAAGCAGTGAAGCACTTAATGACATTTATAGCCCCATGTTCAGTTTTTGCTGCCTGAATTAGGCCACCTTGTTTTATATCTGGGTGCTTGAATTGATACTTAGGCAACAAAATACTTTGTTTTATGTGCGTAATTACTAATCTGAGCACATTTCAGCCTTAGATGCCCTACCTCAGGTGCTCAGGTTGAAAACTGAGATCATAGTATCAATAAGAGGTTTGCCAGGAAAACAGTTTTGAAGCAAGTGTATTTCAAACTACTTGAGTATGGTTCATTAGAATGGTGTATCATTAAGTTTTGATTATGATATCAATAAGTTGAGTTGATTGTTAAATGATTGAAGATTAATTTTTGCTTCTTGTCTAGTCGTCATTATATGTAATCATGTGAATGTATTAAGGAGTTGGCTTAAATAAGCAAGTCACCCTACCCCAAAGAGTTTACAGTTTAAATAGAAAAGAGAAATAAAGGTGGCAGGGAAACTGAGATGCATAGCTGTGAAGTGACTTTTCTAGGATCACGCATCAGATCAGCAGTGAAGCTTGAAATAGAACTCTGGTCTCCTGACTTCCAGTTCAGTGTCCTAGCCCCTAGACCATGCTGCACCTGTAGTATATTGTAATATGCAATCTTAGGTGGAACGAAAGATGGAAGAATGGAACGTAATAAATGTGCAAATCATCTGTCCTTCAGCTTTGGTGATCATTGTACTTGCCAGTGGCCAGCACAGAGACACACACACACGAGAAAAATGGACCTTCGTGACATCAAAGGGTTAATGGCTGCAAGTATGGTACAATAGCTCATTAGGACTTAAATGTGGGCTGCGGGCTCAGAAATCTTGGTAACTTTGGACTATAGGGACAGTGAACTTTCAACCCAGGTTCAGCAATAATAAATGCCTGTTAAGTAAGGCTTCCCTTTTACAAAGAGAGGGTGGACAGATGCATTTCAATGGGCTTTAAAAGTATTGCCTCTTACTGCAGTGTCTGCTGGCCGGATGCACCCAGGCATGGGCAGGCAATCTCACGATGTACACAAAAAGTCACTTTGAAGAATAACCTTTGTGAGTGTTTAGTCAAAAGCCAGGCTGCAATCTCAGGAGGAGTTTTTATTTGTTCAAAATGTAAATGATGTGATCAAAAGTGCAATTCCTAAAACGTTACTGGAGGCAGATGGGGAGGGAATAAAGAGAAAAAGCAACAACTGACTCAGAAAGGAGGAAAATTTGAGGCCTTGTCTTTTGATAGCTATAGTTGCAAGCCAGGGGTTCTTTAGTCTGATCTGGGCAGGTAGAGGCTACACCCACCTGGAGTCCAATTGAGATCTGTAGAGGTTCTGCCCAGGAGCAGGGATCTGCTATCACGTGTCCAGTTCCTGCTGTGATCTTGCTTTGTCCAGTGAACCCCTGTTGGAACATTGTGCCGAAACATCGTCCTGCAGAAAATCTTAACGATTCTTCAGATACCTGGAAAGGGATCCTATCAGGCACACGATATCAGGTATCCTACATAGCCTCCAGGACTTGGCAAATTTTAAAACAAATCATGGTGGATTTTAACACGTAAGTCAGAAATGGATCATATTAATCAGTGAATTCTGAAATATTCAAGGAGTAGAGAAAACTACATGCATTTCAGTCATAAAGTTTCTAGTTTTTTGACGTGTCTTTCTGTCTGTGATTCAAGACGTTAGAAAATGTGGAGCGTCTTTGTTGAGGCAGTCCTACAGGCCTCACTCCAGCTAAAAAACTTGTTGTGTGTGTGTGTGTTGTACCTCACTGCTTAGAGAGCCGAGAGACCTCCATGAAGAGAATGACAGGGTTTGATATAAACCAGCAGGACTGCATTGCTGCCTTTATCCAACAGTAAACCCTTTCACAATGCCATATGCTGCGCATTCCATCGCAGCAGTGTAGGGTGTGATATAGTTAAAGCACACTCTGCAAACAGGAAACGCTGGTGACCGCTGTGTGTGCTTTTCATGTAGATAAAGTATTGGGAGCGTAACAAAAAAAAAAAAAAAAAAAAGCACTCAAATGCTGGAAGCAGGGGGTGGGGGAGGAGAGGGCGGGAAGAGAGAGCGAGAGAGAGATATTTCGGGCCGAAAAGTCCAGTGGTTGTGAAAAGGCAGACAGGAAATGCAGCCAGTTGAACAGGGAGCAATAGAGAAAAGTGAGGCTTAGTTTCTTGGTTTTATTTTTGCTGCTTTAAGTGTGGTATAGGTCTTACTATTGGACATTAGAATATCTTTTTTTAAGTTTACTCTCCTTTTGGTTAGCATGCCAAAAAAAAATAAATCCAAAGTCTATTTTGAAGATGTGTGTGTGTGTGTGTGTGTGTGTATATAACATACATATACATATAACATATAAAAGCAAGAACACTTTCCCCCCGTCTTTGCCAAAATGCTACACACAGTGGTATTTTTATACATATATGTACGTTGGGGTTTTTTGGCAATCTTTTTGAGCAAGATATTTCAACACCACTCTGAAATTAGGAAGCAACTAGGCAGGATCGGATAAAGGGGAACTACAGCGTCATGGATGGAGAGGACTTCAGATGATAAACAGACATAGTAGCTTTAATAAAATAAATGAAGTGGAACCTTTTCAGTGCAGGGCAAACTGTATTGGTGCAAGTCAGGCTTTAACATTGCTAGCGAAAATTGACAGGCTGAGAACTGGGACATAACAAAAATGTGAGTCCCTGGGAGTCTTGTTCACTAGACAATGTCTCAATTGTTTCCTTGATTTTCGCAGGCAGCAGGGGATATTGGGAGATTAACTGTTTACCATCCGAGCAGGCTCTGGAGGTGCTTGGAGAATGAAGAAGTGGCAGAAAATAGCATTTTTGTTTGGAAATGATTAAGGATGTCAGTGGGTGATAAGAAAAGGTCACACTGTTCTCTGCGTGTTTGTCTGCCATTCAAATCGGGCTTTACATTTTTAAAAAATTGTAGTTTAGTTTTGTTGCTCTCCTTGCAAACTGTTGCTTTCACTCTGGAAGGGCCAGATAATGAGGCAGTCAGGTAGCCTTTAAAAAGGGAACAAGGGAAGGAGGGAAAGGTTGTCATGTCTTATTTTATTTTTAGATTTGTTCATTCAAGGTAATTTTCAATCCTTCAGGTTTCTGCCCTTTAGCTGGACATTTTAATGTTGACTAGATTGTTTGGAACAGCCGGAAATTAGAGAACTGGAATGTCTTTTCTTCCTTAATTAACCACTTCACTGTTTTTGTTTAAATATTTAAAAGATTATCTTAGAAGAGGGAGAAGGAGGTGACTCAGTCTTCTCTTCACATTTGTGCTTTATTTATTACAAAAACAAACAGAAATCCATTGCATACCAGCTCTATCTGGGCAAGGTTCAGGCACTGGTAACTCTTTAGTCATCAGCTTTTCAATATGTGTTGGGGGGGGGGGAGAGGGGGCTGGGGGTGACAAGGAATGGAGCAGACCAAAGTTGTTTCTTCCAAGCAAGAAGGTGGGAGGTTTATTTGCAAGCAGATAAACCTGTTTTAATAAGTGTGGATCTCGCCTCGGTGGAGTGACGTTTAAATACTCCTCGGGCTAGAAGCCAACTTTCTGATGAATGCCTAGATTGGCATTAGAGATCTGGGATGTGCTGTTTTAACTTAGTAATGGATCTGCTTCTGTATCCCTGCATTCTCTGACTGCTCTGTGTGTGTGTTCTCTCCCTCCCCTGCAGCCTGCCTTTCCTGCTTTTAACTGTTGCTTGAATTCTGTAGCCAGCTGCAGTCTGCTTTGTCTCCTCCTTCCTGTCAGACAGGAAATAACTTCCTAAGTGAAAATTACAAACTTGTAATACAGCAAAACTCTTCAGTACTCTTGGGAATAAGGTGTCTTCAGAAATTTTAATGGAGACAAATAAATTAAAGGTGCTCTTCTGTATGATAAAAAAATAAAATGTTGCTATTTTCATGGTTCAGAATTCACATGGAAGTTGGGAGCTGCTAGCTAACAAGGCAGGGAAAAGTTAGTCAAAAATAACACTAAGCCCAAATTAGCTTTACACTTTAGGTTCTTGGTTCTTGAAGAATCTGGCCATAAGTATCTAAGTGGGGACTGCTGGATTGTGAGGACTTTTGAAAATCTGGCACCAGTTGTGAGTGCTTAAATACTTAGAAATTTGGTGCTACACTCTTTTGACAATCTCACACCAGGTGTGTTTCAGAAATAGCACCATTTTTGGATTACAAATGAACGGATGACATGGAAGCAGTTGATTTCCTGATTAAATGCTCTGCAAAGAGCTGTATTAAATAATTTGCTATTAATAATTTGTGCAGTGAATTTTGTGTCTCTTCCTGTTGGTTAGTTGTCAGCGAACAGATCGTGACTTTCTCTAATTTAGTTCATTTTTCTTGGAATGGTTTCAATGAATAGTTTTTGCTCTGGAGATCATCCACCAGTAGTTCTTTGCAATCATTTTGATATTTGACCTCTTTAGCTTCATCGTGAAGGACACATGATATGTTTCTGTTCCTTGATTGGACAAGCATAACTTTTAGAATCCACTTCCCAATGTGATTTATCTTCCATGAACAGTCTCCAATACTCAATTAAAATGCACTGGTTTGGCAAACATCCCTGCCACTAAACTGCAGAAAACAAACAGATTTTCCAATATAATTAAATTATTAACTATTATTTGTATTCCAGTAGCACATAAGGCAGGGGTCAACAACCTATGGCATGTGGCCTATCAGGGTAATCCACTGGCGGGCTGCGAGCCATTTTGTTTACGTTGACTGTCCATAGGCATGGCCCCCCCGCAGCTCCCTGTGGCTGCAGTTTACCATTCCCAGCCAATGGGAGCTGCGGGAAGCGGTGGCCAGTACGTCTCTGTGGCCCATGCCGCTTCCCGCAGCTCCCATTGGCTAGGAACGGCGAACCGCAGCCACTGGGAGCTGCGGAGGGCCGTGCCACCGGGTGGTCCATGTAAACAAAATGTCTCACGGCGCGCCCGGAGATTGCCCTGATGCGCTGCGTGCCAAAGGTTCCCGACCCCTGACATATAGGTTCCAGGAAGGCTTAGGGTGACATTCTGCTGTGCACAAGACAAATTTAAAGAATGGTCCATTCCCCACATTGTTTAGTATGTTAAAGAATGTTTGCTGAAGAATCTTTTAAATATTCACCTAGTTCTAGTAGTGAATACCCTTTACATTCGACAATAGACCCATTACCAGTACTAGTTGGCAGGAAGAGATTCTCCCCCACCTCCCACTAGTCTTTTGAAAATGGTTTAACTGCTGGTATAGAAAAGACAAAACCATTTACAGCACCATTACAGAAAGTGTTATTGTAACACCCTTGATTTACCCCAGCAGCTAAATGTTATCATCACCCTGGAGACCTGTTGCTGGTGACCGCTGTTGGTTGGTCGGTTTTGTAGTGCAAATAGGTGGCTGTAGCATCTGCATCCAAAGCTGTGCTCTAGTTCAGCTGACCAAGATGAAGAATGTTTGAAATTTTCTCCATAAGCGAGAGTTGCCACTCGAAGTATTTCTTCCAAATAGTAAACAAATACTGAATTTGTATCCCTCTCTGGGCCTACAGTGTTGTGCTTAGAGAAGGCCATGGATCTCTCTTATAACTGGATTCTATAGTACACGGGGCTGCTTGTGTGAATCCAGTTGACAGACATCTAGAAACTAACTAACTGTACAGTGGGCTACTGGAATTTGGCAATCCACTGGATTAATATACTGTGTTATAAACTATATTCTTATTCTAATAGGTGGACAAGTGAATTGAATTCCTTTTGTCCTGTAAATTTACTTTGTAGTGCGAGGTTTTATGGGTCTAGCTGTTACGGGCCTGTGGCACTCTGAATATTGATGTGACATGAGGGGAGGTGATGGGTATCTGATGGCATCCCACAGAGGACAGGAGCTGAAAAAACAACCTAACAATTATTTAGTGTGTTTATTACAATAGTGCCTAAATGCCAACTAGTAGCAGGGCCCCATTGTGGTAGGCACTGGAGAAACAGAGCAGCAGATGGTTCCTGGCGAACGAGCTTAGTGTCTAGAAAAAACACGTACAGGGCAGAGGCAAGGATAGAACACAGACGCAGAGTGAACCACGTGATACCAACAAATGGCATGTTAGTTCACAGTTTTTGGAGGGGGAGGGTGTTAGGAGGGGTTCAGCTAAATGGAAAGGTAAGGAAAGAAGGGTCAGGGGAACAGGGCGAGGGGGGTGGAGACTGTAAGAGAACAGGGGCAAGTGTGAAGCGAAGCTGAGGTGAAGAGATTGTGTGAGGAGGAAGGAGTGGGAGAGCGTTGGAGCAAACAGCCAACCAATTCAAGGCAGAGGAAGTCAGACAAAAGTGCAGAAAGTTCTCCGAGCATCCAGAGGTACCTGCTTTGGCTGCTTTTGCTTCTCCTGGCTCGTTCTGCAGTTTTCCCCCAAGGCCACGTGGAAGTGGGAGAGGAGGTACCGTGTCATCCTAGAGCCCCCAATGTGTGTGTGAGGTCTCTCTTGCACAGTTCTGGATCCATGGGGTTCTTGGGGTCAAGTTAGCCTCTACTGGGCTCAGTTTAACTCTCCTTCTCTCCCAACCAGGGCAGCTGTTCCAGGTTTGGAAGCTTCTGTTTCTACTGCCTAGAATCTCTAAAGACTATTCTCCAGGATGGGCTCTTGGAGACTTAAACGTTACAATAGCTTTCTGAAATGGTCTCGTAGGTGATGTATGCTCCTCTCCCCCATTAGTATCAATGAGAGTTCTGTATGCATGTTCAGAAGAGAATAAACTCTTATAGGAGAGTTTCAATGGGCGAGTGTTGTACTGGAAATCCCACACATATGCATAGAGGAAAACTTGTGGTCTCCCTTTGCTCCTAGTGTATGTTCTTTGTCCTCAAGGTAAAATGCCCATGCTGGATTTTATTTGGATCTCCATTGCATCGTGCTCCTCTCCAAGTCTACTATTGCACAGGTATACAAAAGTGTTATAGATAAGTGCTGTTATCTCTTATACAGCACTTCATGTTTCCAACATTCTGTGCAAAACCAAAGTTTCGTACCAGTCCCCAGGAGAGGAGGGAACTGAGTATTATTCTTATTTTATGGGTGGAAAAAGCTGAGCCCTCAAAGGTGTAGTCATTTATCCAAGCTCACACAATAAGTCAGTGGTGGCTTTTAGATTAGAATTTGGGTTTTCATAGTATCCTGTACCATTGTGCAATCAGTTAGACTGCAGTGTCCCTTGGAGAGAGGCCCTGTGCATTGGAAATTAGAATCCAGCCCTTACAGTTGTTTCATAAATGACTATTTGGGAAAAAATCTGATTTCATAGAATCCTACAAATATAGGACTGGAAGGGACCTTGAAGTCTTCTAGTCTTCAGTCCCCTGTACTGAGGCAGAATGAAGTGGACCTCGATGAGCTTATTTTTCGTGTGTGTGTGTGTGAGAAATAGTTTACAAAATCCTCCTATATGCTAGAATAATCTCTCACATAGAAAACTCAGGTCTGCAAAATAACGCACATACAGTAGTGTCTGCCACAAAAAATCTCAAAGCACTTCAGAGGCTCCGTCTGAACATCACACTGGCCCAGCACTGAGAAGTAGTTCTCTCCAAAATGGAATAGAGTAGCCCTTCTGCACCAACAACACTAAACAGCTGCTTGTTTGAGGGGAAAAGGAAGAACATTTTCTCAAGCTAAAGGCACAGCACTAGTCTTAGCTATGTAAAATGTAACTGTCCAAGGTGGAATTTGACCAGGATACCAGAAGAACCCAAACTCATTCTGGGACGCAAAATCTCAAACAGACCACTGCTAATGTAGACATTCCTGGAACATGCAGATTCAGTTGTAGGGGGAATGCTTGAAGAAAATATTTTTCCAAAATGCACAGGAGCTAGACTGACTGATTCAACTGACTAGATCGCTTGGTACTATGGACACAAGCAAGCTATGCATTTTCATGTGGTTAAATGTAAACATATACATCTACGAACAAAGCATGTAGATCACACTTTATGGACTCTATCTTGGGAAGCAGACACTTGGCAAAAGATGTTGTGGTGGATAATCAGCTGATCGGGCGAAAATCCTTGGATCCATAAACAGGGACATCTCAAGTGGGAGTAGATGTTATTTTACCTCTGTATTTGGCACTGGTGAGACCGCTGCTGAAATATTGTGTCCAGTTCTGGTGTCCACGATTCAAAATGGGTGTTAAGAAATTGGAGTGGGTTCAGAGAAGAGCCACAAAAATGATTGATGGGTTAGAAAAACAGGCCTGATAGTGATAGACTGAAGGAGCTCAGTCTGTTTAGCTTAACAAAGAGAAGGTTCAGGAGTGACCTTGATTGCAGTCTCTAAGAATGTACGTGGGAAACAAATATTTAGTAATGGGCTCCTCAGTCTAACAGAGAGAGGCTATAATACGATCCAGTGGCTGAAAGTTCAAGCTAAACAAACCAGGTTGGAAATAAGGCGTACGTTTTTAGCAGAGGATGATTAACCATGGCAACAATTTACTGAAGGTCATGGTGGATTCTCCATCACTGCCAATTTTTAAATTGGGATCGGATGTTTTTCTAAAAGATCTGCTCTGGAAATTATTTTGGGGAAGTTCTATGGCCTGTGTTACACAGGTAGTCAGACTAGATGATCGCAATGGTCTTCTGGCCTAAGAATCTAAGGAAGTGGCCATTTATGGTCTTGCTCTCTTTGTAAAACTGGGCCTTAAAAATATATCATGGAAATTTTGATTGGGATTTTCAGCCTAAAACGAGTGAGGTCTTTGGGCTCCTAACTCCCTTAGTCTTCTTTGAAAATCAGAGCCACAAGACAGCACTCGAGTGCTGCTTCATGTACTGGATAGTATCACGTTGCAGGACGGGGGTTCTCCTGGAGTGCCAGTTCATCAGAAGCAAAGCATGGGGTTTAGCGGAACCCAGCAATGAAGTAGTTTCTTTAGAAAATGAAACTTTGATAGGCTTCAGATACTGATTTTAAATTATTCTGGGGATCCGACATAATGAGAGGCTTAATTGGATTAAAATACAAGAGACTGGTTTTTATTCCCACCTCTGTCACTGATTCTACTTGAACCAGTCACACATCCTCTGTTTGTCTGTTTCTTCTGAAAAAATGGGGATAAGGCTCTCTCCTCAAACATATCATAAGGCTGAATTAATGTCTGTGGGCCAATTTCAGGTCCTGATGCCATGGCCAAATACACAGGCTTAGTTGTAGGGGAGTTCAACACAGATCCCTTCCCTTGAAGCTCCAGTTACAGTGGCAAAAAAGGAGCCCCTTCAGAGTTGGTCTCCAGGGCGTGTACCCAGGGCATGAGCTCTCAGCATCCTGCTACATCCAGGACCCTTCATTCCCACCCAAGCAGGGAATGACTTGACCCATAGCACACTTTAAGTGGGTCCATGTAAATGCAAATGATAGTTTGGAGAGGGGTGCAACCTTTTGTGCCTGAATCCCAGTTTCCAACCAATAGGGTTAAACAGCAACTACTTGTTCTTTGCGAGGCCTGGCATCAGAGCTTTCCTTTTGTGCCATGTGCTTATTTACAGGATACTGCACTGTGAAAGCATGGCAAGGTAAACACACTGCAGGGTATCCTGTTACATGTTTAGCATTCTGGGTCAACAGTTGGGGGGATGTACCTCCACGCTGAACTCTAATGGCATAATGAAGTATGTCATAGGGTAAGGGGTGCAGAGAAGCCTTCCCCTCCCCCACTTCTCTTGCGCCAAGGTAAATGTCTGATGTGAAAGCCAAGGTGCCAGAAGCCAGCTGGATTGTCAAAAGGTTCTGTCTCATCTTTTAAAAAAAATAAAATAATAATTGACCTGGTGGGCTGGATGTTTGTATAAAATGCAACAAGAGGATGAAGGAAGAGATTTAGCATTTGTTTGAGCAGCATCTTCATTCCTTGAATATATGGGATTATTTTTTGTCTGATTGTTCACTTGTTTTTTTCTTCTGCAAATGGGAAAAATATAATGATAGTTCCCAAGATATGAGAAAGCATGTGTGTAAGTGTGTGTGTTGTGGCCTGCCAAGCAGAGAAACTAAGCAGACAGCCTCTGTTGCTTTTCCTCTTGCATCTCTAACTTAATTATGGGGGAGGCATGGGTGCGTGTTGTGTTTAATGTGGTCCATGCTTCCAAAATCATGCACTCTTGTATCCTAAGGGCTGACTGCTGGCACGGGCTTCCATTAATATTTTTTTATTTACTCTCCCTGCCTGCATTATTATTGTTAGTTTTAAGACTATTTTTAAGGCAATTGCCTTTGGGTCTACGGAGGCGTATGTCAGAAATCATCTCAGTGTCACCAGTCTTTAGTTCAACAAGAACGCTGTAGAAACGAAGGGTTCTGTCATCCATCAGATTTTCTGTTCCATTTGTTGAAGATGAAAGGAGAGTGAATTTAGTGCTCACTTTCTTCTTCTTCTTCTTCTGACAGTTATTGATCCTCTCTGGAACTTTACAGTTCACATTCTGATCCTGTCATGGCACAGGGAATCCCCAATTCATTATGTCTGTGCTCACTAGCGCCACTGTAGTTAAGGCGGCGTTGCCCTTTCAGTTATGAATCGTTTTTTATTCTTCAGCTGTGCACCTCAGGAGCTGGATTTTTTTTTCTTCTTCTTTGCCTTAAGAGACTTTAATCTGGAAGCTGTTAATGTTTGAGAAACAGCTGCTATAACAGGAGGCTGTAAGTGGTTTCTGAGGCTTTCTTGATTTGTGCAAACTAGGAAATGGCTGAATCTTGTTGAAAAATGGTGGATGGGAAAGAGATGCTACAGCATTTTATTTGACAAAGTGAACTTAGTGCTCATGAAAAGTACTGGAGAGTTGAGACAGAGCCTGAGAATCCAGCCTTCTATTTTAAAATCAGAATTGCAGAATAACAATTTATCTATCTAGCGGCTTGCATCTCACAGAATCATGCAGCAGCACTGAGCATTGGAGGGATCATTGTCTGAGTGGGAAGGTGTTGCTGTTTTCAGATGCCCATTCCATTCTTGGCATCTGCTAGAACTCTACCAAGGGTGCTAATTTAGTGTCTGTTGTGAAGGTTGCTTGGGGGTTGAGGGCCCCAGTCTGACGGAAAGCAGACTGTGGCTATCGACTCATTTCACATAGCTCTGTGCCCCCATTTCCTGATCTGTAAAATGGGGGTTGTGATAGTATCCTTCTCACTGTTCCTGTGAAGATTTAAATCATGTTTTAAAGCATTTTGGTATCCTTGGATGGAAGGGGCAACGAATGTGTAACCTGTTGGCTAGGATAACAATCCCATTGGTTCTTCCTTTTGTCCAGGCCAGCTTGGGTGAAGTTAGCGCAGCATGGACTTGTTCCCATTCCTCTACCCTCTTTGATGCACCAAAGACTTCTGTCACCCTTGTTCTCCAGGGAACTTTCCTTTTGGGCTGTTTAGCCTTTGGCCAGCAAAGAATGTCTTCTAGCAAACTCTTGGGCGGGAATACAATGGGCCCTTCTAAAGGAAGCAACATCCACACAGCGGCATGCCAAATTACCCTTTGGAACTCAGGGCACATAACAGGAGGAGAGAGCAGTTTGAATGGTAAACGCCGAGTTGATCTTAATCAGTCTTCTCCAGCTGGTTACATGCTTTGCAGGAGGTTGGCGGGCACTTAAATAGGGGAGTCTCACATCTGCTTTTGTTTATCCCTTTGCTGCGGGCAAGGCTGAAAACTTAATAAATTGCATGAAACCCAAGGAAGCATGAATATAAAAAAGTATTAGATAAATTACAGAAGTCTGCCTACCTGTAACATTTTTATAGCATAAATGGTATGTGTGTGTTATTTCTGTAGAAAAGCACTCACATACCCCAGCCTTACACTGAGACTCCCTTGTTCAAACATTTTGCATGTGAGGCTGCTACTGTTCCTCAGCCTCCACTTATAGCTCCTCCCTGATTCTAACCTCATTCTTTAGTGGCAGGAATTTAGCATAGCAGCATTCTAAAGATGTGATGATGGTTTTTAGAAGGATATTTATAAAGTGGTTTAAAAGTATTTTGGAGTCTTATATATAAAGGAGCAGATGAAAGAAAAATCCTTGTAATGCTGGCAGCATGAATGTGTTGTGCAAAAAATGTCTCAAATACCGTCCTTAATATGTGTGTCTATTTACCTTAACGTTTTCACCATTTTTTTTTCAACCCAGCCCTCCTGGCTGGGGTGAGCCGGGGCGAATGAAAGGAGGGCTTGTGGGAGAGAAACAATGAACTTGAAAGACAGCCACCTTGGAAAGAGAGATTGTAGCTTCCAGTAAGTTGCTGTTCTCGTGTATTCCATCGTGAAAGAATTGGCAATGCGCATTAACCTTAATAGAAGAGTAATATAAGACGACAGAACCTAAGAATATGAATTTCTACAGCTAATGTTTTTTTAATAAATTCAGTACACTTGTCTATCCGTTATTAACAGAGTGCGTGAATCAGGGGCTGCACAGCACAGTGTACTTTGAAGACCTTGAACTATTTCTACCAGTTGAGAACTCTTAGATAGAATCCGCTCAAAATTAGCTTCATTCACTTATCAGACAATGTGGTGAACTATAAAATGCTGGCAAAAAGAATTCTCTAACATTCAAACAAAATGTAATTCTTCCATTTCTCATGAATTGCTGAAGAGTCTGATGGAGGTCAGACAGCCTGTGGTTTTTTCTGATGTGTTAATATATTTGGATCTGTATGTTACTTTGTGTTTGTCTCTCTCTTTTCTCTTCATGTATAAGCTGATATCTATAGAAAGGTTATTATAGATATAATTTTTACCAAAGTTCTCAGCCAGGATTGGGTGTCATTGTGCTAGGCATGATATAAACATATTGGAAGACATGTTCCCCATCTCAAAACACTAACAAGAAGACTGGCTTTATGCAGAAATTACTGTGTAATGCAGGAGGTCAGAAGAGATGATCATAATGGTTCTTTGTGGCCTTAAAAGCTACATGGGGGAAAAGTGGAAAAATAATAGGGAGGAAAAAGGGGATTCAGATACCTGAACAGAATAGGGTGACAGTGGTGAATTTGTGTATTTACACAGGCCTGGTATATGCACCACTTGGTGGTACCAAATAATTGAAAAGGGTGGGGAGGGGGAGAAGGAAAGGGGGGAAGGTGACTATAAATAGATATTAGCTAACACCAACTGCTCCTAAGCCTAGCCATCATTAGTAGGCTGACTTCTTGTAAGCATGAGACTGTAGAACGGGGTCTTGAGGATAGTGGCCTTGCAGACTAGACCACTGAGAAAGAATGGATTTATCACTGGAGCACCCTCTCGTGGTTAGGTGTGGCATAGCAAGCTGTCTCCTTTCCATCACTCCCCAGCCAACAATTGCTCTCATTTTCCAGTCCTCCGGACAAGTCACATAAGTCCAGCCCTTCTGGGGCAACAAAATCCAACAGAAAACAATCCAGTGTCCTCACAAACCGATCTTTGGCCCTGACTCTGGGCCCCGTGGTTGTCATACCCTTCTCTTAGGGCTTGCTGTTGTCCTTGTCCCCTTCTCTGGTCTTATGCCACCTCACCAATGGCTGGTAGGGGAACCCAGGCCCTCCCACTACCTCAGGTTCCTAAAACTGACAGACGAGGACTGCTCTGCCCAAATCTTTGCTGCTGCCTCCCTGGACTTCTTCCTCCTCAGCCTCTCACAGGCCTTCTCACCTGCAGTGTCTATAGGTTAAGCCTGCTTTCAGAGCTAGGACTCTCAGGGCCCATCCCTGGAGTCCCCTAACAAACTCCCAAACCAGCAGATATAAACTGAAATCCACTTCCTCCCTTCTCGGTTTTGAAGCTTTGTCCCTCTCTAGTTTTCCGTTCTCTATTCTCCATTTAAATGATTCCCAATTTTCCACCCTGAGCATCCTCCTTGCCCCGTCTGGTCTCTCCACTCCCTAGTCCAAGAAAGTAACTGCTGAGTTCATTTCCCTCCTCCTTGCAGCCTGCTTCTGTTCTCAACTTCTTCTCCCAGCCCTTCCCTACCTGGGCTTCATCAGTTAAGCACTATCTTTAAGTGCATGCAGATAACCTAATTGTCTCTCAGGCTCACATTATCCCTTTCAGAGCCTGTGTGGGATTTGCACCCCTTCACGCATGTGGAGGAGTGGTGTGTAAGAAGGCATGGTTACTCATGGGAGAGGTGAAGAAATGGGTGGTTTGGCGCTCACCCCTTTGGATTCGGAGTGCTGGTGGTGGGGGGGAATGACCAGTATCTGGTCAATATTGAGAGAAAGAGTTGTGAACAGCTTTGAAGGTGATGACAAGAAACTGGCAATCAAAGGAGGAATTTGCAAACGGGGTAGCATAGTCAAGAAAAAGTAAGGAAGATAATCTTAACAGTTGCATTTCTATGGCCTGAAGGGGATTTGGGTGTCAGTGATCAAGACAGTGAATAATAAGGGCTTGGATGAGAACTTTAGGCATGTGGACAGAGAATAGAAGTTTAGAGGGGAAAAACGGGACCAGTCTGGATATGTGGTCGAGTGGAGAAGAGGAATCCGATTAAAGGCCTGAGTGATATGCGGTGGAGGATGGGGTGAACAGGGAGCGGCTGAGTAAAGATAAAATGCTCAATTTGGCCATAGGACAGGAGACCTCCAGGAGAAGTCAGAGACACAGACCATGGATGGATGGAGGATAGGTTTGAACTGGAAGGATGAATTTGTGAGTCATTGGTGTAAAGATTGTCGCCGAAGCTGTGTGTGTGATTCTGATGTCTGGGGCAGAGAACGTATAGCAGGGAGAGGAGGCCAGAGCCCTGTGGGAACCCTCTGGGACAGAGGAGGAGGAAGGAGATCTGTGGTTCATTTCTGTCTGTCTGTCTATTGGCTCTCTCTGTCTCTGGGTGGTTGTCTGTATACAATCATATAATCTGAAATTAAACAGGTCTCATGTCTTGGTTTTGGAAATACGTATTTTGCAGCAGTTCTCCATGAATTATCCTTGTGTGGCTGTCCTAGTCTCCCTTGCCCAAAAGAGTCAAAATTTCTCTCTTTTCATTTACTTCACAGTTCTTCTGGTGTGGTTTGGTTTGATTTCTGAAAAGTGCTCACTAGCATTGGTACAAAATTATATCCAAAGGACCATTGTAGGTTTGACAGTGTCTGCGGAGTATTAATAGTTCAGTCACGTTCACCTTTCTTACCTGTTAGTCTGTAAGGTGCCACAGGACTCTTTGTCGCTTTTTACAGATCCAGACTTACACGGCTGCCCCTCTGATACTTGACACCTTTCTTATAGCGTCCCAGGTAGTTTTGGAAGCTTGTCTCTTTGATACAATACATCAGTCTTTCTAAGGCTGTGGGGCCAGGCCTCACTGGTGGCTCTGGACAGTGTCAGAGCAGGGTCCTGGTCTTAAGCCTTGTCTGTGCTGTCGGAGGCATGTAGGGTACGTGCAGCCCAATGCTGCAGTGAAAAGCGAGGGGCGGCAGTGGTACACTGTGCTGCTGAAAGTATCGGTGTAGATAGGGAGGCGGCGCTGCATAAGCGAGTAGAATAGATTAGTGTGCTTGTCGCTCATAAACCAGTCACAGCTCTCTACAGACCTACATCCACACTGCTGTTTTCAGCTGTGTAGTGTCCTGCCGCTGGAACCTTTCCCTGCTGCCATGAAAGCCTTCCTGTTTCCCCCCTGTCGGAGCTGGTCACTGCCACGTATAGCTACACACTGCACTGGGTGTGGATGCAGCCTGCCTTTCATTGTGGTGTGTAGCTACCCAGAGGACACTCCCCCCCCCCCCCCCCCCCCCCCGGCAAATGTAGACAGGGTCTGAAGGGCTGCAGGGATTGAGCTGAGATTCCCCTACAATGACTCCCTCTGGTCACCAGGAGGCCACTGTGCTGCCAGGACTGAGGGCAAGGAGATAGCCAGAGTGTGGGGCTGGTGGGTGGGAGGTAACTGGCAGCTGTAGGACATAGGGGGCAGGGTAGGGGCCCAGGCTGGAAGCAAGGGTCCCCCGTAAACTCCAATGCACTTATTCTTCCCTTCCCCACTCCCCAGCCAGCCTGTTCCCTAAGTCTGTTCCCTCTTGAGTCTCCCTTGCCCCTGAGAAATTTCCACGTCTCTCTCCAAGTCCGGTATGGGTCTGTATCTCCACATCTGGCAAAGCCTGTGCATGGAGATGTGTGGAGGTAATGTGTGTTGTAATTGCATAGACATTAATATCCCGATGTTTCATTAACAGGTCTCTAGAACAGGTGGCTGTGGGACCGGAGTCTGTTTGCTTTGGTGAATGTGGGGTGGTGAAAAGATGGGGGACCACTGCAGTGGGTGGCTTTAAAGTGCAACCAACCTTTCCTGGTTCTCTAACTTTCGCCTTCCATGAACACTGGGAGTCAGCTGGGAGCAGTTTTGTTACTATGTGAAAGGGAAATATATGAAAGGTGTACCTGGTAACGAGAGCTGGTTCGAAAAAGTTCCAGATGTTGTTTTTCACCCAGTCATCATCATCCAGTTTTCCAATGAGCTCTATAGACAACTGGTCCAACTCTTAAATTGCACTGTACAAAGGGGAAAGCAAATATGGTCCCTGCCCTGAAGAATTTAAAACCAAAGGGCCCAATCCTGGCAAAGTATGTACCAGTACCCAGCGTTCCAGTGAGCCATATTGATCCTTCACACAACACCCACTAAACTCCGAACGTCCTTTCCCAGCAGGCATGGAGCTCAGTGTAAAAACTCTAGGATGAGTTCTGTGGGAGAACTCTCATTTCTGTTCTAAAGTCTTCATTGGGAGTCTCTCTGGATATTTCAAAGAGCTAAAGTAGTAAAACAGGAGCCCAGCCACCCTCATGTTTAAAGCATTGTTGTTATTTTAAAAAGAGTTTAAATTAGAGTAAAAATTAAAAAAAAAATTCTTGAAGTTCTGGCCTTTATCATATCAAGAATAAAATAAGTTGGGGCTAAAATTTCTTTGTGTGGAAGCAAGTATATCACTGGTTTGTAGGGACAGTGTTTTCTGTTTCTGTCTTCATGTAACTTCACTAAATATGAAATGAACTCTTATGAGAGGTGCTTTCCACGCTGATACAAATGTGCAACAGAGCCTCATGGCTAATTTAGTATTAAGAGAAGGTAACAATATTAGGAGGTGATCATGCTGTGCCTACATGTATATTAAAGTCAATAGGAGTTTTTTTGCCAGCGTTGATGTAGTAAGATCATGCTTGTAAGGGACTGTGGCACAGTACTTAAAACATAACTTAAGTTTGTTATATTTATGTGCAGGTAATAATAGATGGATTTGTAAACATCCAGAATTGTGGCAAGTGGCAATCAGTCTTGCACTCAACTTCCAACATGCACGGTCTGTGTGTTCTAGAACTTTTTAGATTAACTTCAGGATTCTCCTGTCTCTAGCTGTGAGACTCTTAATCAAAGACCCAGGTACCTTTTAGTGGCCAAGAAATGCACATACTATTCTATAGTTGTCAAGTCCTTATACTCTTGTTTCTGCTGTAACTCTGTGTATTGTGTTATGTTACTATTCTAGATAATGAGTCAATGCCCTACCAAATTCACTGCCATGAAAAATACATCATGGACCATGAAATTTGGTCTTTTGTGTGCTTTTACCCTATATTATACAGATGTCATGGGAGAGACCTGTGTTTCTCAAATTGGAGGTCTTGGCGCAAAAGGGAGTTGCATAGGGTGGGTCACAAGGTTATTTTAGGGGGCTCACAGCATTGTCACCCTTACTTCTGCGCTGCTTTCAGAGCTAGGGGGCTGGAGAGTGGTGGCTGTTGGCCAGGCGCTCCGCTCTGAAGACAGCGCCCCACCAGCAGCAGTGCAGAAGTTAGGGGGAAAATATCATACCATGCCATTCTTACTTCTGCACTGCTATTGGTGGCGGCTCTGCCTTCAGAGCTGGGCTTTTGGCTAGGAACTGCCGCTATCCAGCTGCCCAGCGCTGAAGGCAGAGTAGCTGCCAACAGCAGCGCAGAAGTAAGGATAGTAGTACTGCACTCCCCCCCCCCCACATAACCTTGTGACCCCTCCCCCATAACTCTTTTTTGTGTCAGAACCACTACAATTACAACACTGTGAAATTTCAGATCTAAATAGCTGAAATCATGAAATGTACAATTTTTTAAATCCTATCACTGTGAAATTGACCAAAATGGAACATGAATTTAGTAGGGCCCTAATGAGTGTGTTATGTGACCTTATGCTTCAGGTGTGGAATCTGTCCCACACAATCAATTTGCTCCATAATTCAAGCCAATTTTTAAAATTTATGGAAATGGAAAATGTGCTGCTATATTGCTAGTTGAGGCAGTCACAAGCAACGTTTTTCATATCTACAATATGGTGTTTAGGAGGGGACTCCTTGCAGCATTTCTAGAATGTGCTGTACAACACTTAAAATTGAAAAGTTATGCACTTATTTTGCACTACTGAACAATGGCGTAGTCTGAGATCTTTCAGTAGTATCATTCAATCTGATCAGTCAGTTTTGACAACCTTGGCTTTATAGTACTGAGAACTTTATGCAAGTGGTGCAAAAGGCTCAGGGAAAATTGCACTCTGGGAGAATCTTTGGCAAATAATTTTTTGATAGTTTTAGTACAATCAAACCATGTGTGTATCTGTTTACTGGCTATGTCATCATGAGCACAAGTCCGCAGAAATCCACTGGTAGGAATTCACAGCTCAGTCAACATCTCTGCTGTGCTGTATCCAGTCATATTGCTGTTTGCTATAATCTGGAGGAATCTTCTGTGTTGAGATCTTAGCACAAGTTTCTTAAGTTAAGGGTTGGTTGTTCCTGTTTCCCCAAGGTCCACTGCTGCTCCTGCAATCACACTCAAACTCTGTTGTTACGTTTCATTACTGCATTATTCCTCCTACCTGGATGGTATGGAATAGTTTTGCTTGCATACAGTGAATTTGCCGGGTTATAGTTCAGACAGTTCTCCATCTCCTTGTGACGAATAGCAGCAAATGTATGAAAAATCTAACACAGGATTCCATTAGTCTCAAGATGACCCAGTCTCTAAGAGTTATTAGATTATGTCCTTGCCTTTATTGGCAAAGGAGGGGAAAAGTAAAGTTCTCCATCACCTACCTCTTTTCTCGTATCAATTTGACCTACCTGGATCTTGGGTTCAGGTCAAGTGCAAATCCCAACTTTCCCCCTCTGGCTACCCTCTTTGCTGATCAAGTGAGTAGAGAAGGCAGGAAGTGGATGGAATTTTGGCTCTGCCCTCCACTTGTAGCTGGCCAGATGTGAAGGAGGAAGGAAACTGCACCCAGAGTAAAAGGAATCACAAGGTTTTACATAAACACACACACAATCCACCTCAAAGGTCGATCCTACTCTGTCATCAAAAAGTGATGCTCTCCAGCATTAACAAGGATTCTTCTCTCCTGCTGTTTTCCATCTTGTCTTCTGTATCCACTTCTCTGGAGTCTTCTTCCCTCCCACCCTTAGAGACATCTCTGCCTTCCGCCTTTCAGCCGGCTGTTATCTCCACGCCCAGAACCATTCCCTTCCAACCCTGTCCTTTTTTGCTTCAGGATCCTTGCCCAGGACCTGCTCTGTTCCTCACCAAGTTTCTCTTTACTGGTAGCTACATTGAGGTGGGTAGGAGCTGGGCAGCAGAGTGAAAGAAAATAGGAATAAAAACACATTAGGCCAACCCATGTGACCTTATATTGTGAAGGCTTTAAGTATTTTTAAAATATCATTAAAAAAAAAAAAAACCTTTTAAGAATCTTCTCAAAGGAAACCTTTCCTGTTCCCTATTTCTTTTCAATGCTGTCTCTTCTATCTTTTCTGGGAGGGAGAAGGGAGGTTACTTGCTTGAAGTCCTCTGGTTTTTCTGTTCTCTTCTGGGTATTCCTGACTACATGTGGCACTGCTACTCAGTCAGATAGTAGTCACAGCCAAGGGGAAATCAAATGAGTTACACACTTATTTCAGAGGCACTTAAGTAGTCTCTTGGGCCTTGTCTACCCTAGGAAAATTAAGATCTGTAATTCACTACCAGTGCAGCTGTAAAGAGTGAAATGCCACTTACAGTGTTAAATGTTTGGCTCTTGGAGTTAGCAGTTAAAGCTTAAATATACTTCACCTAATTGTCACCAATGATGGAATAATCATTAGAAGTTACTCTTTGAAAGCTTATGTTTTGTCTATTTAGCAAAAATATCAGTTCTTGATTTCAAAGGAAAACGCCTCATCTGTTTCTCACTGTATTTATAGAATGATATTGAAGATCGTGTCTAAGTGCCCTGCTACTCTCAGGCAACAGTACAATGCACTTTTTGGACGGCATGTGCAAAGGCATCGTGCCACAGGACTGGGAGGCAACCGTGTTTTTCTGTAGAGTCTATAGGGGCTATTAGACCTACAGCTGTTGAGGGAGTTCAGAAAAGAACCAAAATTAGGAGTGTGGGTATGATCAACTTGTGCATTTTGTTGATTGCAGTTGTTCCCCTCTCAGGCTCTGTGCTTCCCTGCAGGGTGATGTTGATCAAGAGCTGCCAATCTGATGTACATGAGCGTGCCACTTGGGTGCCTGTACGTTTTCCTGTGAGTCCAGTCTTAAAATCCAGACTGCATTTCCTGCTAATATTTAGTCTGCACCTAAAACATGCATCCTTGCTCAAACTGGTGTGACACTTCTAATTTTCAAATGTGCTTGTATAGCTTCAAGTTAGCACAATAGGCCTTAAAAGAATCAAGGATCTTGACTCAAGCACCATTTAAAAATCTAAGGCGTGATTTTTCCACTTACCTTGGGTGACTATTTCCACCAGTGCAAAGTGATTTTATACCCACATTGCACAATGGCTACACAAGGCGAAAGGCAGTAGTGGATCAGGCCCAGAATATTTATTCATTCATCCATTCAGGCTGTCAGGTTTTTTTAATGCATTTCCTCTCTCACCATTGTGGTTTTCTATGACATGCTGAGGCCAATGGAACATTTCTGTTAACTGGTCATTCTCCCTGTCCTGCCTAACTCATTTAGGAATGCTACCATTTAGTGATTTTTCACCATCAATATCACTTCCCTAGTGATGGATTCTGATAGCTTTAGAAGTCGTTATGTTCTCTTGGCATGCAAATATCTTTTTACCTCTCTGTCTCGTGCTGTTCCTCTGCAGATGCATTCCAAAAATGCATTTTACTTTACAGCAGCCACCTACATAGCCTAGCAATCTCATGTCCAACTTGATGATGTCTACTATCACCTTGAGGCCTTTTTTAGCAATACAGACTGCTACTGTATTTTGGATGATTTTCCATTGAGTGTATTGACTTGCATGTCTCCAAGTTGAATCTGACGTTATTGTCTGCCTACGTTTATAGTTTTTTTTAAGGTTCCCTGTGTTATTTTGATGTCCTGGTTAACATGTGCATCTGTGCATCTTTCTAAAGTGCTGTTTGCTCCCTCTTGCTGATCATTATTGAAGATGTTAAATTCAATTGTGTTAATTTTTCCATTAAGATTTCCTGAGACATTGTGTCAAATGCTCTATTACATTCCAAACATATTTCCTCTGTTGCATCATTCCTTCTTCATCAATTTGGCAGTTTCTTGGACAGCAGCACCACCCACAGATATAATTGCCTTTGTCAAGTTTTATGCTTTATGCACCTATAAGGGTCATTGCTCATAATCCTGCTACTATCTAAGGGTAAAATACCACTACCCCCAGCTCAGAGCAATAGTAATCAAGCCTTGTGCAGGGTACTAAGTATGATGGGAAGGAGAGATTACATTTATCCCCAAACTTGGGGGAGATTGTACAGACTGTAGTACTGTCCCTTCAGTCTGTAATACTCTAGTGCATAAGCAGAAATAGTGGCTGTAGTTTGTCCAGTCCGTTGGCATCAGCATTTGGAATGCTGGATCTGCAAACTCCTGAATCCCATGGCTCTTCTTCTGCTTACCTTGAAATTCTCTTCCTGAACTGACCTAGCTAGGGCCAGTGCAGATCCTCCCTTGGCAAAGCAAAGAGACCTGGCTGATCTGCTCAATGTCCCCTTACACAGCTCACAGAGTTTAAGTAGTAGAGTCACGTATCAGGGGGTAGTCGTCTTCGTCTGTATCCACAAAAACAACAAGGAGTCCGGTGGTACCTTAAAGACTAACAGATTTATTTGGGAGTAAGGTTTCGTGGGTAAAAACCCCTTCATTTCTTCAGATATAACTTTCACTCCATGCATCTGAAGAAGTGAGTGTTTTACCCACGAAAGCTTATGCCCAAATAAATCTGTTAGTCTTTAAGGTGCCCCGGACTCCTTGTTTAAGTGGTAAAGGTGTGTCTTACCCCGGCCATCCATTTCCCAGAGGCAACTTTCATCCTAGATATTTAGTGATTTCCTCCTACCCTTTGATATTTGTTCCTTTGTTTTCAATGATATGACGTTAAAAGTGATGTTGACAAGGCTAGTGTCAGGAGTTTATCTGGAGCAGAAATTTTCCTCTGAATTGCCTATTTTTCCTCCCACTCTTTCTTTGTTTCTGCTTTTTATTTACCAACCCAAGCAGGAGAATCCCATTCCACTAAAAAAAGCACGAGCTCTTTAACCAAGCTCTCTGCATGCACAAGAGATTTCAAGCGGGTTGACATTCAGTTCGGTCTGATCTTACTTTTGTAACTTAAGCACCATACTATCTGATCTCGCTTAATTTGACATTGAGAACAACATTTGAAGCTTCCGCTTTTCTGCGAACTGGTGCCAATGTCATTTTTGGCTCTCCCCCTTCTCCTTTGAGGAGCTTGTGTTGGCAGAATTGCAGACGGTGAAATGGGGGACTTGGAATGTTATTGGATAAGGAGCAGTAAGAAGACACCTCAGCGAACTTCTTCCTTGGAATTCTGCCTTGTAAAGAAAAAAAAAAAAGGTCTGGAGACTCAGCCCACGTCCAGACTAACCCGCTGTATCGGCAGGTTAAAATCGATTGCTCGGGGATCGATATATCGCGTCTAGTCTGGACGCGATGTATCGATCCCCGAGCGCACTTACATCGATTCCGGAACTCCATCAACCCGAACGGAGTTCCGGAATCGACACGGAGAGCCGCGGATATCAATCCCGCGCCGTCTGGACGGGTGAGTAACTCGATCTTAGAAATTCGACTTCAGCTACGTTATTCACGTAGCTGAAGTTGCGTATCTAAGATCGATTTTCCTCCCCTAGTCTGGACGTGGCCTCAGTAGTTTTCATTGCCATAACTAATTTTATGTCTCTTTCGGCTAGCAATGAAAGGCCCGTTCTCTCTTTGGATTAGCCTTGATTTGGAATATTTTTGTTTTTGCCTTTAGGGGAATAAAAAAGAGAGAAAGATAGAGGTTTTATGCGTGTGATTTCCATTCTTTCCCTCCTCTAGAACTGTTCTGAAAAATCAGAAAACCTCTTCCTCCCCCCTCATTGAAGTAGTAGTTTCACATTTTACAAAAAAAGAACTTTGAAAAATGTAATGATAAAATCTTGATATGATTTTATAATAGCCACAAGTTCCCGCACTGTATGTGCGCTAATTTAGCCATGATGTAAATTACAATGATTGGTGTGTTAACATACAAGACATGGGGCCTTGGGAGAAATGCCCGAGGCTGCGTGCGATTCACTAGGGTCTTTATTGCATGGTTAAAACATCTATGTTGTTTGTTGGGCTTCCAGGATTTCTTGCGGGCAAGTTTCGTAACAGGACCCCTCCGCCAGCCTTACTGGATATACACCTGGGGTAGTTTTGTTAACATGGTTTTGGGGTGGTGAGCAGAATAGTAATAATTATTCCATAGCTTTTGATCATCCTAACTCAAGCTTTCTTCGGGGGGTGGGAGGAGAGGAGGAGTGTGCTGCTCTTGTTGTCATGAAGACAAATGATCTGGTTTTCCACATTGAGAATCAAATAAGTGTCAGAGAAGGCAGGAAGATAATGTGTTGAGAGAGAGAATGGATACCTAATGCCAGATTGAAAAAGCTGTAGTTAAAGCTTCAATATAGCAAGGTGCTTAAACTTTTGTCTAACTTAGTGTGACTACTCATGTGCTTAAAGTTAGGCATGTTCTTAAGGATACTACTGAATCAGGATGTAAATGTTACCATTTCTAAAGCCTTACGGGTTTAAAAACAGACGTATTAAGAATAAAGTAAAATGAACTCATTGCACTCCATTTCTTCCCTTTCCCCCCACGGCAGATGTATTACATCTGCTTTAAAAATACAGCTTATATAGCTTAGTGGTTCACCATGGGCATTCATATAAAAAAAAAAAGATTAAAACTGCACAAACATAATTATATAAAAGCTAATAGCTGCTCATGCTGAGAAGAGTTAGTAATGTACGTAGTAGTCCCTATGAGCTATATTTTACTAGTCTGATCCTGGCAATGAAGTCTGGCTCTACCTGATTTGTTAGAAAACATCATCTAAAGTCATAACATTCACAGATTTTCTTATCACCTGTTTTACGTCTGTAAATACATTAGACAGGACATCTTAATGTGCCTTCAGAACAAAGAATGATCAGCTGTCTCAGACATGCACCCCTTCTGACTGTCTAAAATTTTTAAAGGTATAGATCTTGATTACAGCCTGTTACTCCAGTCCTTTCCTTTAAACCCAGTTCTTAAAAGGAAACATACATGACAGAACATCACACAATTGCTGTGGAAATTCCTGACATTGCTGTGGAAATAAATGAAAGGTGTAAATTAAAAAAAGCAAGTGTTTGTGTGTCTTGCTTTAACCTTCTGTTATGCTAAATGGTTTTATTGAAGAGTGCCCTCAGTGTTCTCAAAAACTTGGGGAAATCCACTGTGAGCCATGCAATTAGTTGCTTTGGGAGCAGGATCTGGAGCTCATCACGTTTGATGTGAAAATTATGTGGACACATCTAATTGGGTATATTTGCACCACACAGGATACCAGCAGAAGAGGTGAATTCTGTCTCAGCCTCTCTCTCTTGTTTTCTTCTGGAGCTATATTGTTCAACTTGAACTCTTCCAAGTCAAGCTACTGTTTACCTATCTAGCAATGCATACCCATAAAAAAAAGGACAAGTCCTTCTCACTCCCCCTACTGTTCATCCATTTTTATTTTTCATGGAAGTTTGTCTTAAATGATTGTGTTCATCTGTCGAACTTTTGAAAGGGAGAAACTGATTTTATGCTGCTTGGAGCCAGGAATAGAAGGTGAAGTTCCATGCATCTCTGTTAATGTGCCTTAATTGTGACCTTCAGTATCTATTCCAGCCCCGGGGACATTCTTCTTCCCCTGTACAGTATGGATCAGCAGGACTTACTGTGTCCTGCAATGAGAATAGGGGTTCCATATTGTGGTACCTATTTGTCATGCTGCTTTTATTAAGTGGTGACTTAACCATAGAGAAAAAGCCTACGCATTCATTTAATGTGGAACCATAGTCAACTTCAGTCTTCATTAGTCCACTACGTGCTGTACCCCTTCTGATGGGGGTCTTGCTATTATTTACAAATTATCCTCATAACTGAAGATAAATGTCATATGATTTAGCAGTTAATGTAAACTAACATTGCTGATGGGCAGAATATCTAGTTGTAGGATCTTACTGTCTTGTAGTTGATGATATGTTCATAATAGTAAAACTTGGCACCTTTTGAGTTGATCTCAAACCCCTTCACTAAATTTAACTAAACTTTAAAACATCCAATGGAAGTATAACTATATGGATTTTATGAATTGGTAAACTCTGGCACAAAGAGGTTAAAACCATATAATGAGTCAGTGGCTGAGTTGGTAACTAAACTTGGGAGTCCTAACTCTGTCCTCTAAGTACTAAACCACACGTACGTGTGTGTGTGTGTGTGTATTTCTTTCAAACCTATACAGTATCTTGAAGGATGTGTTCATCTTTTAACAATTTCAGTTTCATATCCTTTGACTGCAAATATAATTTGCCTAATGTCTTTTGTAAAGTTTTGAGTATTTAATTTTTTTTTTAAACAGTGTTAAAGGCTTGGAAAGGGTACTGTAATTTAGTACCCTTTTTGCTACAATTATTATGCCACAAAAGCATTCTGTAGTTTTATGTTATTAGGAAAGGTGTTAGCAGACAGTACTCTATTATTATCTAATTCTAATAATTGGTTGGTAGGAATTAGAATTTAGGACATGTAATAGGAACTCCTGTGGTTAATAGGAGGTGAATTATAAAGATATCTCCCATTTTGAAAATCTAGTTGCTATTATAAGAAACTGCTGTTTGCATTTAAAAAATGTTAGAAGATACAATGAGGTGATCAGATTGATTTGCTTAAAATATCAACAAGGTTCATAATGTAAATTGCTGAATAGTACTTTGATACCAGAGCCACATTATTTCTGCACTGTTATTCCATCATTTGTTGTTCTGCAGTGTTTCCCTTTTACTATAACTGTCTTAAGTTGTCAGAAAATACTTGTTTAGGAGACTAGTAGTTCAGGCCATTCATATCCTTGACTTTGGCAGTGGCCAGTACACAGTGTTTCAGACTATGGTATAACCTTGTTCCCTGACCCATCTCAATAACATAACTTGCTAACATACCCCCAAACATTTAAGGACATGGATAACTTTATTCATAAGCACAAATGTTTGCCAATCAGAACCCACTATTGTGGTGCTGTACAGGATGTGTGTGTAGGGAGACCAGCTGGGGTGTGTCTTATCCTTGAGCCTTTTGCAAATAGCTTACATCCTGGAAGTGTGGCCTTTGATTGCCTTTTACTATCTTAACAAGCATAACTGTAAATGTTGTTTAATGGTCATAAAATTATCCAGCTCTTTATAACCTGCACTCACGGTATTTATCTTTATGATTCCCTGTGTCAGTGAATTCCACAGGTTGATTATTTGCCATTTACACCAGTATTCAAGACAGACAGGGTGTCTCTCTATAGTTAAATTTGAACGTAGCGCCCTATTATTAGCTCCGTTTTGACCACCTCAATTTTGCCAAACCTAAGCCAATTTTCCTGAAAGTTGGCAAGTGTGATCCTTAGGCCAGGCAATTAGAACTTTTCTTCAGTGTTTTAGACAAATGGGACAAGGCTTAGGGAGGTATTAAAGTTTAAAAAACATGTCAATTGGACAATCTCACTTTCCTAATGTGTTCTGGCTCAACAAAACTCAGAAACATTTTACATATTCCAAAATTTGTTTTAATCTGTTTCACTTGGCAAGGACTAGTGCCTTTCGGTCGGGGAGGTGGTTGGAGAAATGTAGTTGTTTAAAAGTAGTTTCTGTGAACATTATGGGCTCATTGTGGTGATGACTGGTGGACTAGCAGGCAGGGAACAACATAAGGGTCGTAAGCTGGAGAGGCCCACATGAGGTTTAGGGGGTGTGGAGAAGCAAGTGAGAGAGAACCAGTTAGGGAAACATAGATCTGCATAGAAGTAAAGGAGGACACATCCACTGGTCTATTGACAGCTCCTTTAATCAGTCCACTACATGCTCTGATCATGTCATCTCTCTCATGAAAGAGAGAGAAGAATGCAGGTACTCACACCTGCTCAGGTCTAAGGGTCAGAGGAACCACATGGAAAGGTAGGAGATCAGTGGTTAGTGGAGGAGCAGGATCCAAAGATTTTCAATTTGCAAACACCGCATGAACTCCTGCACTCAGCAAATTTAAAAAACCTAACTAAATTCCAAGGCACAAAAGAAGTATAAGCAAACTGTAATTAAGATTTATTACTCAATTATTATCAATTACTTAAATTAACTTTAGAAGGCATAGCTTTCTCAAAAATGGGGAAGTGATCTAACTGGCTGAGTAGACTGATCACAGATTTATTGCAGCATTTAAATTGAAGCGCACCTCGCTTTTCATTGCTACAGCAAGCTATTCCTGCCTTTTTAAAAGCTGCAGATAATCACCATTTAAAAAACAAACTTCTTCATCAAACAAAGTTCCATTTAGGACATTTTTGAGCAAAATTCCCCCAAAGCATATGAGCTTTCAAAAATGTTGGTGTTCTCCTATGTTGAGTTACCATAGTTGCATAGGTACCATATATGAAATGTAGTGAAACTTACCTAAACAATTATCTCCTATTTTGGGGGTCGGAGGGGAGGAGAGCCTTTCTCTGACTTAAACCCAGAATTTTATGCAGAAGTGCAGCAAAGCATTTTAGATCAATACTTCATAAATAAACGATTTGTCTATCAGTTTTGTTCCAGTGCATCAAAAGTGAGGAGGGATTAGAATAGAAAACGGATATGCTGGAAGAACAGTCCTCTTTAGCTACATTTTTGGCACTACATACATACACACATACATGTGTGTTCTGTGTGTAGCAGAGTCACTTTAAACAAGTGTGGTAGCTGTGAAAGGAATAGACCCTTTTCTCCCCAGCCCCCAAAAAATTTGTTTAGTCAAAATCCCAATAGCCAGCTAACAAGTTTCCATTTCGTGTGTCCATTTCAACATCCAAATTCCACCGCCCCAGAGGAAAAAAAATCAAACAAAAATGACTTGCTTTTGCCAAGTTTCTCCTAACAAGAACATTTTTCACTCACAAGACTATGAGAAAAGCATTTCCTCACCTCCAGGTTTTAATACTCCGTGTATGTGTGTGTTGCAGGGGCAGGTTCATTGTTGTTCTTTGTTTTGTAATAATCATTCTTTTTAATACATTTTTAATAAACAAGGTTCTTTTGAGGGAATGCTGAAATGATGCTGTAGACAGGAGACAGAATGCCTTGTCCTAAAACACTTTCTGTTGTCATGTAGATAGTTTTATCTGATAAAAAGAAACCTTGCTTTTGGCATTATGTATGGCATTGTTTATATTCTCTCTCACACACACACACACACACACACACACACACACACACACACACACACACACACACACACACACACACACACACACACACACACACACACGTTCAGTATAATGGGAAACCGAAACTATTCAGATAAAAATTAGTAATATGCGTATTTTAACACCTCCTTCCCCCCTTTTCTTTGTCAAAAGAAAGTTTTATATGTAAATCTCCTTTGGTTCAGCATAATATTTTATTTGAAGTAGAACTTAGCTCTTAGTTAACAATGAAAGTGATAAGTTGTCTAAAGCCCTGTTTAGACAGACAGAGCTTATTTGGCATCCACATTAAGCTATTTGACAAAATGTTTCGAATGTAATTAGTTCACATCAAAGGTACACCACCTTCAATGGTGGGTAACATTGATGAGAACTAAAGATAGTCAGATCAGCATGACCTGACTGAAGGCCTTACACTGGAATGTTTTAGTGTTGTTACATTTTATTTTTCAAAAAAAAAACACACAACATCCACTCATCTCTTCTGGCAGGGGAAATTTTTCATATTTAATTTCATTAATATTTTTTTAAAAGCTTTTCCAGTGGTTCCATATTACAAGCTCTTTACCTCCTTGTTCCTGTCATACTTCCAAGACAGTCAGACAGCTGAACAGTGTCCCCAAAGAAATACCACTTTTAGTGTGATAGTAAAAGATTGAAATCTTGTGATAAAGCATGTTTCTACTCTGTAAACATGGCATAATGGTGCATTTCCATATCAGACTCATGGTGACTTCCAGATCATATTAGCTTAGTTTTCATACTAAACTAATATTTTGTGTGGTTCCTCGCCAACAAAAAGTCTCTGCTAGACCTGAAAACTCAGCCTGAGATCTGAGCGTTCACCCAGCACCACCAGTGACAAAGATTCTGCACTTGAAACAAAAGGGGAAGGGTTTTTTTCCCTCTAAAATTTCTTAACAATTCCTACCACCAGTTCAGTGCCACTACTGTAAACAGGGCCCCTCAGCCACACAATGTACCTAATTCTGCTCAGAACTGAATCAATGTCAGTAATGGTGGGAAATTTATAAGAAAAGTTCCTAGTGTATACATGTCCTTAATCAGCAGTTTCAATGATAACAAGTGAAGCAGAAAAGAATCCCGTAGTCTGGCTTCCCCCATAGCCTCGTAGGTGCTGTAGTACTAACAGGAATAAAAAGAAATAAACATTTTTAGGCCAGTATTTTCAAAAGTGACTCTTGATTTTTGGATCCAAACTTTAGACATTTTAAAGAAGCCTGTTGGGTAAAAAGAGGGTGTGCAGCACTCTTGTAAAGGACCCATTAATCTGTCTCAGGTCAGGCACCCAGAATCACTAGTCATTTTTGAACATTTTGGCTTTAGCCTTTGCCAGTTAACTACTAAGGCCTGGTCTACAATAGAGGGAATAGCGTAGCTGAAGTCAACATATCTTATTTCGACTTAACTCCTGTCCTCATGGCACAGGATCGACACCTGCGGCTCCCCTGTTGACTCCGCTACTGCCACTCGCCCTGGTGGAGTTCCAGAATTGACGGGAGCGCGTTCGGGGATGGATATATCGCGTCTAGACGAGACTCGATATATTGATCCCCGATAGATCGATCGCTATCCATCGATCTGGCGGGTAGTCTGGATGTACCTTAAGACTTGAATACTCACAGGAACCAAGTCTATGGGGAAAGAAAGTGCCATTTTTAAAGTTACTTTTCTGACTGTGGTGCTACTTTAACATCCCGGCCATTCATATATGAATAAAGATTTACACAGGAGAAATGCAGAGCACTAACTACAGTTCTGGATAGGAAGTTTTATTTTAAAAAGCTTTTCTTATCACCTTTAAAATAACATAATAGAGAACTGGTGGAGACCTGTAGTAATGAATGTGGCCCAGTGTTCTCTTGTATTTAGAACAGGGACCTGTGAGTGGGGACTCTCAGATTCTATTCCCAACGATTTCTTGCTCATTGTATAAACAAAGGCAAATCATTTAATCTGTGCCTCAGTTTCCTCATGTGTACAATGAGGATGATAATAATAATAAGTATCCCACAGAGTTTAATGAAAACTTGTAAAACACTATCATATTTTTCATTGCAAAGGAACTAATGCTGTACTTAAATCTTCTATATGTTTTCAGACATATATCTATATCACTTTTATATCATAAAATATATGAGCAAAAGAGGATACATGATGGTGTGGTGTACAGTGTACTATAAACATTTCATTAGCATGATTTTGGGATGAATACATTACATGAGTAATGAAGCTATATGTGACAGTAAAGCTCTATTATAAAATTTTTAGAAAAGGTTCATAAAATGTATTGGGGGATAGTTTTCTTGGCCACTCTCCTGTAAAAGGAGGTTTTTGTATTGGTATGAATCCACTATTCTGGTGATGAGGGGAGAGAATTTGTATAAGTAGTGACATTTTAGAAACCTCCAAAAATAATGTAAAATAGCCGTTTCATGCAATAATTACAGGGTTTTAAGATCTGATAGCTCGGGCTCTTCCAACAATATAAGCATATGCTCTTATTGGAAAGCTAAGACTCTCTCTCTTCCAGTGGTATAAAGCTTGTTTTTCTAGCTCTGCTGGGCTTACAGATGTCGGACCTTAAACATGTCACTCATCCATAGCTGACTATAGTCTGTCCTGAACTCCAAATGAGCCTTTTTAAAAGGAAATCCCAGCTTTGGGGCAGGAACAAGGCATTCCTTTGCTAGTTGCTTAAACCTGTTCAGAGACTTGGAATATTGGAAGTGGTCCTGGTGGAGGTGTTTATATGTTGTACTGAAAAAGAAAAAGTAACAAATATAGATAATGTGTGGTACTAAATTGAGGATTAGGTCCATTTTAAGTGTGTTTCCAGAGCCTTATTGTCCTGGCCCTCTTGGCCTTGAAAAATCTTTCCCCAATCTCCTTCTGTGTGTTTTCTCTAGAAACAGTGTCTGCAAACAAGTGCATGTTGAATCCCATTCTTACCAAGTAGGTCGGACAAACCAGGGGAGGACTGATAGCTCCCCCCGCCCCCGCCTCCACCCCCACACATCCTCCTTGTGGGTAGAAAATGAGTCATTGCTGTGATAAAGAAAGGTAGGGATATATTAGCTATAAATTCATAGTAATCTCTAGTTCTCAGCCTCCCATGCATAGTTGTTGACTCATTGTTATGTTTACCAATCGGTATTACACTCCATAGTGCCAGTTTGATTTAAGTGCTAAATTTCACCTCTCAGCATTTGAAAGACTCCAATAAGGCTTCAGAAAAGAATTTCCTTTTCACCATTTGTGAGCTGTAAGTACCAAACTGATCTGCATGGATTACAGCTCTTCTTAGGACAGTTGTTCTGTCTAGCTCAGTACTAATACTTTGCTTTATTACTTGCTCAGTATGAGTACTCGCTCAGTACTAATACTTGCACAGTATTCCGGAACCACGGGTAACTTTAGTAAAAGGCCTCTGTGCAAGGCCATCTTTATCATCCTCTCATTCAGTTAGATGGACTCTAACCAGGAATAGAAAGTAGCCCAAGTTCCATTGTTTGTTAGGCACTGGCTGGCTCACCTAGTCAATTGTAATCCACGTCCTGACAGTATTAGTCTGATCATACTTGAGGGAATGGGGCCATTCTTTTACCATTTTGTGAAATCCTTTCTGAAAGGTAATTTTTTCTGTCTTGGGACCAGACCATTACCTCTGTGTTTTGGGTGCAGAGATGGTGAAAGTCTCACCTAGTATTGAGAGCAGATCTCAAATTTCGCTGGCCTCACAAATTCCATTCCATATTAACCCCACAAAATTGAATCTGGTTGGGAGACGGAGAGAGGAAGCTTTGGGAGTCAGCTGGAAGGAGTCATGAGCAGGTGCTTTATGAAGCATTTCCTGCCCCTTCAGCACAACCACGTACTCTCCTGTAGGAATTCCACTAGTAGTTCATAGATTTTAAGACTACAAGGGACCATCATGAATATCTAGTCTTGTACTCCTGCATTACACAGGCAATAAAAGTTAATGCTTATTTCATCAAGAATTCCTGCTTAGTAACTTCTGCTCCCTTCAGAGATGGGGGTGATGTGAATGTACAAAGGACTTTGGAGCCAGTGGATTGCAGTTCCTGCTCCGGGTGTGGTGTGGAGGCCTGGAACTCTACAGATCAACTGTATTCCCTTCAATTCCTTGGGAGTTGCAGAGTTGGAGAACAGTGTGCCCCCTCCCTCCTGTCATCTGGAACCCCTCCTGCTGGCAAGGAACGGGAGTGGGTTCCAGAGGTTCAAATCTTTGGCTATTTTGTTTTAACTTTTATCTCGTTTATGTATATTGGTGCAGAAGGGGCTGATTTAGCCTTAAATTACCAACAGACAGGAATAATGTATATAAGCCTTGTGTCCAAAGCATCTCTAAGAAAGCAGAATAAAAAATAGGAGTATTAGCACCCAACAAAGTCTGACACAATCAGCCAGTATCCCTTTTTCATCCGGGATGCTTATAAATTTTAACTCTTGTAACAGTCTAGCAGGCCTAAATGCAACAAATATGCCAGGCTTTCTCTGCAAATAGCAATCTCCTAGGATGTGAAACATTGTTAATTTTTCTTAAATAATTCAATAGAATGTCAATATTCTACAACTCCCCGTGCTTGGAGTGACAGGTCTGTTCAAATTAGTAGCCCTGAAGAATAAAGAATATTCAGGGCATGCTTTTATCTCAGGAAAGACAGAACTCAGCGCAGATGCAGAAGTTTTTAAAATAGCAGTTTGAAGGACCTGACTTAAACCAGGATGACAAATGATTCAAGCTCAAATACTGTAGCATTTGGAAAGGGAACAGTATCTTCAGTTTGTACTTAATTAGTAAAGTCACCACAAATTCTCCATATGTGGAATATACTTTGTAAATTTATATCATGCATGTACACCTCTACCCCGATACAACGTGACCCGATATAACACGAATTTGAATATAAGGTGGTAAAGCAGCACTGAGGGGGGACTGCGCATTCCGAGTTCGATATAACGCGGTTTCACCTATAACATGGTAAGATTTTTTGGCTCCTGAGGACAGCATTATATTGGGGTAGAGTGTGTGTGTGTGTGTGTGTGTGTGTGTGAGAGAGAGAGAAATGGAACTTTGTGGAAATGTTTTTCCATATTTGAATACTAATTTAAAAAAGGATTTTTTTTTTTTTAAGGAGAGGTCACTTATTGCTTGAGATATTTTCCCTGTGAGAACTGAGAAATCTGTTAATTGGTCAAGGTTGTCCTGACACCATGTTCTAAACTGCCATGAAATTTAGTAACTAAACTATCATAAAGTTAAAGATGGGAAAGACTAAATTATTCAGTTCATCTTTTGTACCAGTTCAAGACTGGTTGCTATAGTATATTCTCATATGCACTATCCAGTCGGTTTTTAAATGTTTCAAATGATGGGATATTTATCAGTTCCCTTGGAGACTATTCTAGGATATTTTCCTGATACTTCAATTAAATACATTTTTGCTCAATTTAATTCTGTGACTGTGCTGTCATGCCCTCTTGCATCATCATAAGTAATTCGTCTGCATTCAGGTGTTTATACCCATCTGATATTTGCAGGGATGCTTTGATACATTTGGAAACAGGAAGGAAAGGAGGATTGTCCTGTTTAAAGCTCAAAACTAAGGGTATGTGTACACTGCAGCGTTAGCTTGTACTCTTAATCAGGTTGCCCCAGCCCCACCCTCCTATCCGCACATAAAGTCCTTTCCCCCAAGATCAGTAGTGCTTTCAGCCTGGGCTAGCGGGCCCGGCTGGGGGTGTGGTTTGTATCCCAGGTGCTGCTTTCACTCCAGCTGGTAACTCTCCCACTTTGCAGTAAGGAAGCAGGCTAATTCACTCAAGTGCTGATAGTTCTCCAGTGCCTTTCCACAATTCCCCTCGTGTCCCTAGAAGGACAGATGAGTTCTCCCACAGTGCCCTGGGATAAAATCATAGAGTGTTTCAGCTTACTGCAGCGGAAAGAGCCATAGGATATGCCCAGAGAAGTCACAAATAAGGTAGAGTAGCTCCGGTGAGGGTCCAGTAATGGGGGTATGGCTTTGCATTGTGGCTGTTCACACCTGGGCAGGGCCAACCAGGGTGCTTAGCTGAGATGCCAGGTAGCCCAGGCTAATTCTGCAGTGAAGACATACACTAAAAATTAGGAGATCTGGATTCTCTTCCTGCAAGGTCAGTACACTGAGGGGCCACTTATGCTTGGATCCTATGAGGGAAGAGCTCTCTCTCTCTTGCATCTAAACTCCTGGACAGAGTAATAGCGATATTTTGGATCTGGTAATAGTTATTGCGTTGTTTATTTCTTAACCAAATTTTAAAAGAACGGACTTTTTGACCCCTCCTTTGTCATTTAGATATACCATGGCCCTGCTGTGTGATTGAATATGTACATGTTGACCCTGTGAAGGCCAATGCTGACGAAATTGACAAGTCCTCCTTATCGCTAACAGTCCTAATTTGTTCATGTTCCGAGCTAGGTGTTATGCTAAACCACAATACAATTGGCCCTGAAAAGAGTCATCCCAGGCTCTCTCTCTCTCTCTCTCTCCCATCTTCCCTCCCAGCTTTGGTGTGGTGGGGGAAGGGGAGTCCCAGCAGGATATCTGTTTGAACAGCAATATTTTCTTGCTTTTTCTGAAATGTACTGTTCTTCTTTCCTAATGAAATTCAGAGTAGTTGATACACAGAATCTGCTAGAATCCCAGCAACTGTGAACGCTGTCTCTGCAGTCAAATTGATTTACTTTTGTTTATCTGTAATCCAAGAACTTTGCCAGATTTTAATGGAGTTATAATCCTTCCTGAGAAGGAAAAACAAATAGAACATTGTCTTTTAGAGATCTGTCCAAGATTTCTCTTGAATACTCATGACCAGGCATAAAAGCAGAGTGGCTAAATGCTGTTGACAAAACCAAATCTATCTCTTTACCTGTGAAAGAAGTTCCCTGTGATTTATTTGACCACTCTGAAGGGTTAATGAAGGCAGCTTTCTGAAGCTGCTAGAAACAGCCCCATATCTTATGGGTAATCAGCCAGTGGGTTTGTTCCAGTGTTACAATGTTTCTAACGTCTATTTCATTGGCTGAGTGAGTTGTCATTTGAGATGTTGCTATAGGTTTTGGAGGTTGAGCTCAGTGAAGCCAGAAACACTTTCATCTAGTGTTCAGCTCAATTAAAGTCCTATGATGAATCAAATTATATTTCTAATCCAACTCTGGGCTCCTAACGACTACTGCTCCAAATACAACATTCCCTCTCCAAATGAGAATGGGGAATGTCTCGTCATTCAAGCAGACTGGTTTGGAAAACATGGCCCAGAACTAGTTTGATGCAACAGATCTGCTTACAAACCTGATGCCTTTTTAAAATGTTCTGTCACTCATTTCAATGGTTCAGACTTAATACAGTCCCAAAACTTCCTGTGGTTTTGGGGACTAGCCCTTAGGTTATTTGTTGGCTCTTTTGATTTATTTATTGTGTGAATTTATTGCCTATGAAATATTCCAGGTTCAATCTTTGGAATTAAGTCCTCAGTGTGCTCTGCAGTATAGAGGGTAGTGACCTTCTGTTGTGTTGTCTTAATCCATTGTATTGAAAGAAGGGATCCTCATCCTTATCCCTTTAGCCGCTACGTAGAATTCATAGGTCCTAGCGTGTATCTTTCTCTCCCCTCACTCCAACAGATCCAGAACGAACAGATTCTTCTTAACAACCCCATGGGGATATTTTTTGGTCATGTTACTGGAGCAGTGAAGGTAATTAAGTGAATTTAAATGTGTGTGCAAGGTGCTGACTTGAAAACCTGTGAATAAAACAGATGACTTTGAACTGGTGCACTGCAGGCAGAAGTCATTAAAGCTTCCTCTGCATCACCCCAGGCCTTAATGGACCCACCTTTTTAGACGAGGAGGTAGTTCATTCTCCATGCCTATTCATTTCTTTGCTCACTTCTGGCTGTTTCTCAGCAGACACACCTGGTGAAGTCCTGACCCATTGAAATTAGTGTGAGTTTTGCCATTGTCTTCATCGAGTTAGGATTTCACCCACCCTTTATAATTTGATGAGGATACCAAGAAGTAGAGGGAACCACCAATTCATTTCACTAGTGAACAGCCGTTAGAAGGTGTTGGCTTTATGATTGCCACTAACAAACCTAGTTTGTGTAAAATAGCATTATGTTTAGCAGGAATCCCATTCCAGCCAAAGAGGATCTGTTTCCGCCATGTGGCGCTGATGTTGCAATTTAGAGAGAGAGAGAGAGAGAGTGTGTGTGTGTGTGTGTGCGCGGCTTCCATCCACACTCTGTTCTTGTACCCTCCCCCATTCAGATAGTAAAAATGTCTCTCTGCCTTGCATTACGAGTGGTAAATCATTTGTGTAAATATTGCTAAGTAAGTAAATATAGTAGAAAATGGATCATTCACTTCTTTTTGTTTAGTTATCGATACAGATTGAAAAGCAGCCCTCCCTGAGTAATTGTATTTAGGTCATTCAACATGTTTTAATAATGACAATACTAGGGTGGGTACAAAGGCAAGAGGCAAAGCCAAAGCTGTGCACCTGGAGTTGCCCTAAGAGCAAGGTTATTACTGATAACGAAACAGTTTGTTCCGTCTCGCTGGGATTAGTTGAGAGGGAGTAGTTTAATGAAAACCCTCTTTTAGAGGGTTGGGGTCGGTCTGCATATTCTCATTGCCCATCTGTCTATAATTCTCAACCCACTACAGGGGTAAAGATTCTTTCAGCACTGCTCCCCATTCATCGTGCTGAACAGAATCTTTCTACTTTCGCTACTGTGAGTTGGAACGAATATGCACAACTAGCTTTGGAATGAGGGATTCCCAGCAATCTCATGGTATAAAGTACCCATTTTTCACCATGTTAGTTCCCAAGCTAATGGATTTTAATCTCTTTCTAAACCAGGGTGGAGTATTGCTTATTTTGCACTTATTTGGGAGAAAAACAGCAAACTTAAAGGCGGAAATAAACATTTTTTTATGGTAGGTTAATTAGAGAAAAAAAAACATTTGACATCTTCTCTTTTAATCTTCAAAATAGTTCCAGCAGAGATGGATTAGTGGGGAGAGAGGAGAGGAGGCAATCACAAGTGCATGATAAATGCAATTTATCATGTTTCCGCAATTTATTGCCCAATTATCCTCTTCATTGTGAGTGTATGTATGTGTATATTATATAATATGAATGGGTATATGATATGTTTATGTAGGACTTTTTATTGGGAAATGATACACATCATTTGATTTTTCTACAGCATACCCTACAAAGCTGTTGTGTGGTGTTGAGTTTTTGTGGGAGGGCGGTGTTTTGTTTTAAATAAGTATAAAAATTTAAATATTGCTAGATATGACTGACAGGGACAGAGCACGCAGCTTAAGTGCCAACTATTTCTTTAAGAAAGGAACCAGTAAAAAGTTTACAAATCCAATTCAGTTCTTGTAAATTCATATCTTTGAAATCTGATAAATATTTAAGCAGGTGTTTATTACTTGTAAGGCATGAAATATTCCATAAAGAGAGGCCATCATTCCTGGATCACCATAAATGGGGGAGATGGCAATTCTTTCCAATTACACTTTATCATTATTAGCTTTGCTGCTGAAAGGGCTAAGTCCACAATCTGCCTCCCCTGCCACTCCAGCTTTGTGAGTTGAAGATCTTCTTTATAACCCAGGATACAAAGTTCAAGAGTTACAAATGAATTAGTGGGTCCAGTCCTAATCCTTTATTCGTACAATTGCCTTTCCTTCCCATCTCTCTGGTCCAGTAATATGCTTATGTGTAGTGGTGGAGTTGTAAAACAGAGCCCAAATGTTTTGGTCTTTTGTTTTTGAAAGATCTAGTTTTGTTTTTTTAAAAGACTGTAGTTATATGTGAAAAATCCACCCCCCGGAGGGATATACCTAAGCTGATCCAACCAGTGGTGTAGATTGGTCAGCAGAAGAATTCTGTTGACCAAGCTACCGCCTCTCGGGGAGGAGGATTATGTACATCAAGAGAATAACCCCTCCCGTCGGCGTAGGTACTGCCTGTAGCAGGGAGTCAATTATTTGTCAATGTCCAAATTTCTTGGTCAAGGTCCAGACTCCAGAGAAAGTAATAAAAAAAAATAAATCCCAATAATGACAATAATAAGTAAATAAAAAGACTTTGGGGCCTGTTGAAAAGCATCTGGCGGTCTGGATTTGGCCTGCAGTCCGCCTACTGATTATCACTGGTCTACAGTGAAGTGCTGCAGCTGTGCTGCTGTAGCGGTTTAAGTGTAGACATACTCTAAGTTTAAGGACATAATTTTTAAGTATATCTTTCTCTTAACCCTTCTACGTGCCTGTTCCTAGCTCATCGTCTACATTTGTCTGGTAAGGATTTTGGGCATCTTTTAAAATGTTTATTCCAAGAGCAATGAAAATGCCTCTCTTCTTGGGAAAGCAGAAGAGACAACACATTATATTTTCCCCATTCTTCTTTGGGGAACGCGCCGCTGTTTAAATGGTGGCTTTCTTTGGGGCCCACCAGTGCCACCCATAGGTCAGCTGAAGTGGGTAGGTTGAGGGTGCCCCACAGCACCATTAGAAACACAAGACCAATGGTTTCTCCAGTCCGACACCCTGTCACTGACAGTAGCCAATACCAGCTCGGCATGCCCAGCAGGAGGCAGTTCTAGAATACTCTGCCAGAAGGGAAAGGATGTCTCGCACCTGTTAGTTACTAGCTGGTTTAAGTCCTGAAGCATGAGTCTGCAACTTCAGTGCTCACGTCACCAGATTCCTGCTGTGCCTTATTAAAAGGGAAGAAAAAGCTGCGTTTAAGCACCCTCCCACAAAAGAAGAATAATAAGAGTATTTTTTTTAATTACTAATCAAGCTCGTGCCCAGTATTCACTTCTACTTCCCATCAAGAAACAAACCCTGGTAATAGAACAAAGGACTCTAAGTTCTCTCTAGGCTTAGTTTTGCACCTAAAATGGTGAATTTATTTATTTTAAATTCTTTTTAGTAAAGAGGAAGAGGAGGGATGAAGAGAGGGGAGGGATGTGAGTGGCATATCTCTGCCCTATTCTTCCCATTTCCCAATCTCTAGTCACCTTTGCCTGGCAAGCTTTTTACTCAAGCCCACAAGCCTAGGCTCCGGCATCAATTTTTTGCCCACAAGCCTAGGCTCTGGCATCAATTTTTTACCTCTTAGGAAAAACAAAGTTGGCAGGGAGATAATGTTGGATTTAACGTGAACTACAGGGCTGGGGTCAAGGGTGATCGTGAGGGCCTTCAATCAGTAGTCATTCATTTTAGTGTGTCATCGGTACCAGATCAGGTTTACATTTACAACAAGCTGAAGTGGTGGCTGAGAAGCACACTTTTAACAGCAGACTGAAAAACTGTTGGCTGAAAGCTGCCAGGAAAAAATAAACAGAACTTGAAGTACGTGGTAAATCAGTTGTCATTATTAACGCACACAAAGAAAGTGAGAGAATGGAGGCAAAATTTTGCGTCGGTATTAACGATTGTTACATTTGGCCATTTGGAGAAGCTGCAAAGCTCCCTCCCCACACTTTTTTTTTTTATTGTTTTCAATTAAATAAAAAAAGTTAATGGCTGACAAGAAAGCCAGTGTTGATGTTGCACCGCATGGTTGTAAAATTCATGACTCAGCAGGAGGCTGAAACTTATCAGGGCCACCCCAAGGGCTCACTCCTCCAAAAAGAGCTGCCTCACTGTGCTTTGGATTCTCCTCTATCCATGTGCCCATTGAAAGTTGATGGCACTTGGTACCCTTTGCATATGTTCGTATAAATGCACGCAGACCCCTGTGTAAACGCTGCAGTCCCATGTGGCAGCCCCTTAACAGCCAACATGCTGAGGCTGGGAATTGTGGCAAGAAAGCCGCTTTTTCTTCTCACCTGCAAGAGGGTGGAAGGTTCAGAGCCATTGATGCTGTCTGGAGTGATCAGTAAGAGCCCCATGATGTGGAAGAGGAAGAGAATATAAGGAAACTGACCTCTCGTTCCCTTCAACCTTGGCAATTCTTGCCCTTCTTTTAAAAATTTGTAATAGCGCTGCAGTGAAATGCTTGCTTGTTCTTATGTATGGCGGATGAACTGAATTCACTGTTTCTGTTTCTAGGTACAGGGATAGGATGGAATGGGCCACAGTGTGGGTGCCGCATTGAGTTTTCACTGCGGTTCTTATCTGTGGCAATTTCACAGTTCTCTGTTTGTTTTTCATATTTTCTTTAAACAAATATACATTTCTACTGACTAGATGTAAAAAAAAACCCCAAACACCCCAAAACCAAACAGTCTTCATGGGATGGTTGTGGCCCTTTGATGCAAAATGAATGGGTTGAAGTACTCTTTTTTGGTTTGTGGAATATGTTGTTTTTAGAGGTGGTGTGGAAGTATGGTTAGGAAACAGGAGCCGTGATCTACCAGGATCACTGCCGCATGCTGGTCACACTTGAGTGAGTGGTGTACAAAGCTTCTGCTGTAAGCTTTGCTCACAAAGGTAATAGCCTTCTCCAACGTGTAAATTCTTGTGTAATCTAATTCCTTTCTTTGTAATTACTTGGAGACTTGCCATTTTATATGACTAAGAACTTGGCAAACTGATCCAACGTACAAGCCAGTGAAGAGGAGGGAAGATAGAAAGGTATAGAGTAAAACAAAGGCACTAATATCACCAGCTGACGCTGTGTTCAGATAAATATTGGTACTTTCCAGCCAGATTCTAATAAAAGAACAATAATGAAAGAAAAAGCAAGATCTTTGCTACAGACTTCTTTGACCATAGGCAACTCACTTAACCCCTCTCTCTGCTTCAGTTTCCCTATCTGTGCCCATAGAGATAATAAATCCCTATATGACAGGACAGGCCCAACTTCTCGTAGCGCCAGTGGGTGCTTGACCCTGCCCCACCCAGACTCCGCCCCTGCCCCACCACCATTCCAACCCCTTCCCCAAAGTTCCCGCTCCAACTCTGCCCCCTCTCTGCCCCTATTGGATTCCTTCCCCAAATCCATGCCCTGCCCCAGCCTCTTCCCCGCCTCTTCCCCTGAGCACGCCGCATTCCCGCTTCTCCCCCTCCCTCCCACAGCTTGTTACACTGCAAAACAGCTGTTTTGCAGCAGCAAGCACTGGGAGGAGAAGCGGGAATGCAGCGCGCTCAGGGAGGAGGCAAAGGCCAAGTGAGCTGGGGCAGGGAGCTTGGCTGCCGGTGCTTCAGCCCTGGAGCACCCACGGAGTCGGCACCTATGTATGACAGGTGTCTTGAAGCTGAATTAATTAAATGTTTGCACTTTGAGATCCTCAGAAGCACAAAGTATTGTCACAAAAATTCATATGGCATTAGTGGCAGTTTAAAAACAATATTCCATTCACAGCCAGTGCTGGTCAGATGTTAAACTACTCCAAAAGAAAAAGCAGTTTAACATTAGTTAGTAGAATCAGTAAGAAGGAAGTTAATGAATGATGATGTGCAACCACTATTTTAAAAAGAGGAGAGAAAAACTATTCTCCATCCATAGTATTTTTGTGTACCACTGCCTGAACATCTCTAGTGAATTGTCATGCTACAAGAATAGATCAGTGATAGCCAAAGTGCAGCCAACCCTTTTTTTACCCCTAATACTGCCCTGGCACATTACTCTGCTCTGCATTTGAAATGTTTATATGTGGTCCCTCTGCATAGCAGCTACTCCGCAGTACGATAGCCAAACGCTCAATGATCTGCTTCCGTTCGCTCCCGTTGGTGCTCCTTGTTAATAGGGAAAGAGGGAGACAAGACTTTGGCCAAGAACAAAGCAAAAATAATGGTCTAGGCTGTTATGCCAAAAGAGGAAAGTAGAACGAGAACTATAAGAAGGGTGGTCAAGCAAATAGCTAGCGGATGACGAGTCAGTTGAGAATAGCAGCAGGTTCTGGGCAGCTTTGCCAAGAGCCTTTATTTATAATGATTGTGCGGCTCACATACCAAGAGTGTGGCTGTCTCCTTCTCCCAGGGTGGTGATTATATGGAGCAGTGCAAGTATGCCCTTAGTTTTCTGAACCAGAAAAATAGTTTAAACCTGGAATAAGAGGATTTGGCTGTATAATAGGTGTGTCTGTTTTTATGAATGACGTGTTAATCATCAACTGTGTGTGCTTGGTACTCAGGGCCGGCGCTTCCATTTAGGTGACCTAGGCGGTTGCCTAGGGCACCAGGATTTGGGAGGGCGGCAGACTGCTCTGGTGGACCTCCCGCAGGCGTGCCTGCGGAGGGTCCGCTGGTCCTGTGGCTCCGGTGAAGCATCCACAGGCACGCCTGCGGCAGGTCCACCAGAGCCGCAGGACCAGCGGACCGTCCGCAGGGACGCCTGCGGCAGGTCCACCGGGGCCGCGGGACCGGCGAGCCGGCCCTGCGCCTAGGGCGCCAAAAACCCTGGCGCCGCTCCTGTTTGTACTGGACAAAACATAGATGACAGCAAGGGCCCCTGCCCCTAGGAGCTTGCAAATCACACTGAGCAACTCAGAGGTCTTAGAACTTCTGGTCTCTTTTTTAGTATAATGGGTGGGTGGCAGCTGAGGCTGTGTAGGCTGAGGAATGACAACAGAGACTGTTTCCTGGACTTGTAAGCCCCCACTAATTAAATGTGAGCGTAGGGGGAAAAGAATAAAGTATATTCTTATAAAGAAACTGTGGCATTATCCTTCCTTACATGGAATTAAATCTACCTATGTGGTTTGCAACACGCTTTCCATGAAGTACAGTTCTGAGCAATACAATAGATTCTCCCCTCCCCCAACTGCCATCTGAAACATGATACATTTTCCATGGACTTCCACATAAATGGTTTTTTTTTGTTGACAGTTTGCATGTTAAAGCACTGGAAGATGAAAGCATCAAATATTTGCCTTAGAAAGATTCTCTCATCCTCCCAACTCAAACTGAATCAGCTAGAATTCCATTAACAAAAACAATCTCTGTAGTTAAACTTATTGGCACCCCGTGGGCATCATTAAGATGCTTTTTTTTTTTCAGGGGAAGGAGGGACAGTGGGAAGCTAATGTAGGACAGTGGTGGCTTATGTTTGAATTCCTCTTAATATTGTGGAATGAGTATCATCCTCAGTAGAACACAAGCCACGTGCAGCTGGAATCCCCTTTCCAAGCCCAAAGCTAAGAATACCAAGGGACTGAATTACGTAAGCGAGATATATTATTTAATGACATATGGAATACTGACTCACTGTAGGACTTTGGACAAGTGCCCTTTATTGCTCAGTGCCTCCGTTTACCATCTGTGAAGTGGAAATAACATTCACCTACAATGGCGCAGGCCCTCGAGAGAAGTAAATTGTTGTAGCCCCATTGACTTTAGTGAAGTTATGACTATTTACATCTGCTGAGGATCTCCTCCAGTATCTCAGGGAGGTGATGAGGCTTTATTAATGTTTGCAAAGCACTTTAAAATTCTCAAACGTGGACACACATGTGTAAGTATGAAGTGTGTGTGTACACTCCAGATATACAATTGATCAGTAATTTAATATTAGGAGTGATTTCAGTGTCTAAACGTTACAGAGAGTCCTGTGGCACCTTAAAGACTGACAGCTGTATTGGAGCATAAACTTCACCCACTAAAGCTTATGCTCCAATACAGCTGTTAGACTTCAAGGTGCCACAGGACTCTCTGTTGCTTTTTACAGATCCAGACTAACACGGCTACCCCTCTAATACTTGCCTAAAAGTTGTTCATCTCCCTGTTAACTTCTTGCTGCTCGTACATAGGGCCTCAACCTGCAAGATGCTGAGCAATCTACTGAATTACTCCCAATTACATTTGACTTGAGTAAGAATGAGAGCCCTGGCTCCTTGCAGGAGCCAAACTTCAAATACACACTTCCTCTTCTTTTGCTTTGGATGGTCAGCCTGCATATAATTAGCATGGTGATTATGCCATTCCAGCTTTACCACAAGTGTAGATGACAATTATTGGTTAGGCTGGGCGAATGTCCTTCTAATTCTGCCAAACACGCACACTTCTGAATTAGTGGGTCAGGAGTCTGATGAGCAGCAATAAAAATGAAACTGAATTTACGGACGTAAGAAGAACCTTCCGCTGCTCCCTGCGCGCCTGATACGCCAAGCCCAGTAATTCTGAGTCGTTAGCAGACCGTGACACCCACATCTAAAACAAGTAGGAACCTGGTAGTATATGTATGTGGCAAAACTCTAATGAATGCAAGTTCTGCTCATATATATGTTTAAAATAAAGTGTGTGTGTGTGTGTGTGTGTTTACTTCCTAAGCTATAATAGTTATTGTATGCAGCACTCATATTACCTTCCTTAAACTATTATCTAAGCATACATTTGTAGGTTTTAAATTACAAAAAACATCTTGGAAAGTTATTGCTGCATCTGCTCAGCATACATGTTTTCTGGTATTATTCCCCCCACCCACATACAGCCTGACTAAACATTTTCTCAAATTTTGTCTTTTTGAGGGGGGGGGGGGGGGGAGTGAAAGTGCACCATAAAAATCTGGTAGCTAGTTAATGTTTTTTGTCACTTGTGTACTATATATATTTTTTTAATGGCAGATTCCATGTTGGAAAAAACAAAACCATTCCTGAGATAAATGTTTGATCATATAAATTTTAACTGCCAGTCTAATGACCCAGAGAAATGGTGGTGTAAAAGCAAGCACCGACACAACTTTAAATTGGGAGTGTTAATGGAACAGTTATTGCTACCAACTTCATGTCCAGAAATGTTTTGTTTTTACATGGTTAGAACAGGAGGCTGTGGGTCAAGGCATCTGGATTCAGTTCCAAGTATTGGGACTCATTTGCTTGGTTCCCACTCTGTCAACCTTATTTTGCAATATTTTGTATTTTCTTCCCTGAATATCTCCACTGCAATCAGCAGGGTTGTTTCCAAAGCAAGACACTATTCAACATGAGTGAAGGAGGCAGAATCTGGCTACAGTACGTGTCATTTGGACAAGTCACAACCTTCCTGGCTGTAAATGGGTTTAGTAATACTCAGGTCAGTAGGTAAGGGTAATTAATAGCTTGAGAACCTTGCATTAAATATGAACACTTTGCCCTTCTAGATATCAAAGCCCCCATCACACATCTAAGTCTCTGTTAGAGTTGCGAATAGGTGTAAAGTATTATCATGGAAATGTGTTTACAAGCCCATCAGGAAAAAACACTATTCTGCTAAGGATCTGAAACCACATTGTAAAAGAGGAGAGGTATTTCTCTTTTACAGGTGGTAAGGAAAGTGATTTTTGTTCATAGTCACAAGGAAAGTCAATGGTAGAGTGGGAGATTAGATTTCCTAGTCCTCTCTATTCTTTATGATAATGGTGGTCAACCTGTGGCCCATGGGTCCCCCACCGCCTGTCAGGGTAATCCTCTGGCGGGCGTCAGACCGTTGTTTACATTTGCACGGCCACCCGCAGCTCCCAGTGTCCGCGGTTTGCCGTTCCTGGCCAGTGAGAGCTGCGGGAAGCCGCAGGTTGCCCACTACTACTTTATAATCTCTGGACCATGCTTTATTATGAAGGGGGTTTGATTTGGCTTGTTTACTATTTATTTATTTTAAACTGAAATCTAGTAAATACTTTAGTGTCTACTTTCCCAATTGTGCTCCATTGAAATCAATGGCTAAACATTCATTTGCATAAGTGGGAACAGACTGCACAGTACTTGTTCAAGTAACTTGTAAGGCTGATGGAAGTTACATAACAGAACAGGCCTCTTTCTGTGTAAGCACCCAATATTGAAATATTTATACGTTGAGAAAATGCCTGTTGACTTCAGTGGGAGTTCTGTCTCTCTAAGAATGGCAGGAGAAGGCCCAGTGAGAGTGTGGTTTGAATGTAACATTTTGGACCATTTGGTTAATCAGTTCTAGCAGTAGCAAATATCTGAGTTTCATAGGAAGGTGAAACTTTCACCTCCCCACTTTGTGCATTTAGCCAGCTGTGAGGTTCAGTAGGCGACAGTTCTTTCTTTCTTGACCTCTGAAGGTGATCTTATGCCCTGAAGCAATGAGATTTGATTTGGGAGAAGAGCTGCATTTGACCATATCTTGTTACTAATTTATCCTGTAATTTATCCTGAGCAATGGTCCTGTGATTAGGATTGTCTGGTATTCCTGGAGGGTGAGGTGATGTGAAAATAAATAGCTAATGTCAGAGCTTATAGAGACCATCAGACTGGTAACCACTTTCCTGCTGTTTGCCGGCAACTGCAGCTCATGCCACAAGGGTAGAGAAACCAGACGTGGAGTGGGAAAAGGGGTCAGCTCTAATCTTGAAAATAGCAGAATGCAAATGACTGCCCAGGAATTCCTGTTCAGTTCCCCATGTGTCTGCATTAGCACCATCGTTAGACACTCATGCATCCAGCTGGGCTGCCAGGACTGAGCCAGGGCGTCTCCTGTATGGCTGGCTCCTCCAGGCCCCCAAGAACTGCCAGGATACTGGCACTAAGAAAGACTCCTGTTCCTTAGCTCTCAATGCCTGCTCCTGGCTGGAGGCCAGCCAGCATGGAAATGTCAGAGAAGAGAGAGGAAGAGGAAGCAGCACCTGACTGCCTCAGGGCATAGCCATCAGGGAGTGACAGAATGGGGGAACTGTCTGGAGCAGGAGAGGATGGGGAGAATGGGAGTCTCTTCCCTATAGTATATTCCCTCATCGTATAGTATGTTTTAAGCAAATAAGATCGATTCCCTGCTCTGAGGAAGTTACAGTTTAAAAAGTATGTTGTAGTCACTTGTCTGCATTACTTGCTATAATTGCTCTCATTATCAATTTGTTGGACAGTCTCAGAGATAACTCTGAGGGATGTGCTTAATGATCTAGTGGACTACCAATGAAAAACCTTTGAGGTTTCCAAACCAGGAGGAAAGGTAGCCTTGAGGTTTGTATACAGTATTCAGAATTTGAACACATGATTTATCCCCAACTTCACTTCACACTCTGAGTGTGTAGTTTTATTTTTGTTGGACCTCTTTGTAATAAAAGGCACTAGAGAAGTCCAAAGGTTTTGAAAACAGCAGCACTAGAATCGGTTTCTCCTACACATACCTGCAAATTCTGGAGTCCAGTTTCCTGGGTTTCCCTCACGACAAGTGTTACCCTTTAACTCAGGATTTGGCAGGTATACAACACAGAAGAGCTTTTTCTTAGAGTTTTGTGTTTTAAAATGTACACATTAATCTGCACCCATATTCTGTTTCTGTTATTAAGCCATTTTTTAAAAAAGCATTCAGTTCACCTTTAAGAGACAAAGATCCAGTTTTCATGTAAATTCCCCGTGGTAACTAGGACAAAGCAACACACAAAACATAGGAGAGAGATATCAGCACAATTGTTTCTAAATGGAATGTTTTTCAGTTGGCACTATGGTTAGGATTGGTGACGTGGTGGTGTGTGAAAGGGTTGCCTCCCCTGGTGCATCTGCCTTAGCCTGGGTAATCCACAGAGTTCTTTGTTTCCTCTGGGCTGAATGGCTGCAAAGTGCTCACTGAACCTGGAAACACCTCCTTTTGTGTCTTATGCACTCCTAATGTAGGCAGTTAAAGTTGGGGCAATTGCTCATAATGGCAGTGTGAATGCAGCCATTGTGAAGGGGAGGGGATTGTGCTGAAGTCATTGTTGGCACACACATTCCATTGTTTTCCCATTGTTAAGGGTGTGTAAAACCTCAGTAAGTGAAGGCTTAAGTGTATCACCTGCAAAGGTATTCCATTTCTGCAGTGACTGATATAAAAATATAAAATCAGAAACCTGCTGGACTTTTTTTTCTTATTTAAACCTTATTGGGCGTGTGTAGCAAAGTCCCATTCAACATGAGAGAGAAAAGTTTGGTGAAAATGCCCACTCAGGAGACAAATGTGGTGGTTCCGTATGCTGCCGTAACGTTGTACATATCTGTATTTTCTCCTGTGAATTGTGTCATTTCCACCCAGTTGATTTTGTTAATTCCCAGCCTGTTTAAAAAAAACAGAGCTGCCCAGACAGTGTGACCTGTGTCTTTCCCAGAGTGACAAAGGGGGCAGAGTAAAGTAACATCATTTATTGGACCAACTCCTGTTGATGAAAGAGACAAGTTTTCGAGCTGTTTAGAGCTCTTCTTCAGGTCTGCGAAAGCAACTCAAAGTGTTGCAGCTAAATACAAGGTCCAACAGATAGTTTAGCATGAGTAGTGAGCTTATATTCCCAGCATGGCTTTCTTAAGAAAGCCTGGAGGGACTCTCTCCCTAATTATTTTATTTTATTTTTATAGCTCTAATAGGTCTCTACCAGTCACTATCAGTTGGAAGCTAGAAGACACTAATTATAATGGCTTACCTTAGGATGCCCAGATCTGTGGCTGCCATTACACACAAATAGGTAATAATATCTAAATAACGCCAATTGTATGGTCTTAGAGGGAGAATTTCAATTTTAATTTTTGGTGGCCAGAATTTCCCTTCTCCTTTTTCCTACTAAAAAATTACATCTTCAGAATGCATTTTGTTTGGATCTTAATTGTTTTTAAATTTTCTCCCATAGCATTTGAAATCCAGACATTATAGGTGTTGGAATCTGAAAGAGGCAGTTGACTGTAAACAGAGGTGATAGCAGCCTTCAACTACCTGAAGGGGGGTTCCAAAGAGGACGGAGCTCGGCCATTCTCAGTGGTGGCAGATGACAGAACAAGGAGCAATGGTCTCAAGTTGCAGTGGGGGAGGTCTCGGTTTGATGTTAGGGAACACTGTTTCACTAGGAGGGTGGTGAAGCACTGGAATGGGTTACCTAGGGAGGTGGTGGAATCTCCATCCTTAGAGGTTTTTAAGGCCCAGCTTGACAAAGCCCTGGCTGGGATGATTTAGTTGGTGTTGGTCCTGCTTTGAGCAGGTGGTTGGACTAGATGACCTCCTGAGGTCTCTTCCAACTCTATGATTCTATGAAACTAGTGTCATTGACTTGCATTGCCCAAGCTGCAAAGCTTAAAAGAAAACAAAGAGCGGAGCCAGTGAAAAGTAGAAAAATCTTTCACTTTTCTGGTCTAAAGTGGTCATAGTACAAATAGACATAGTCCCAGGCCCAGTCTGCACTATACGTTTTGTCTGGCATACCTGTGTTGGTTGGGTTGAGAAGAGATGTGATCCCTGCGAGAGACAGCCCTGATCTACACTGCAAACTTATGTCGACATAACTACATTGCTCCGGGGTGTGGAATATTCAACACAGCTATACGAACTGAACTCCTGGTGCGACAGTGGTATGTCGAAGGGAGGGCTTCTCCTAACAACCTAGCTACCACCTCTCAGGAAGGTGGAGTACCTACACCAAGAGGAGAAGCTCTCCCATCAGCATCTTCACTAAGCACTACAATGGCACAGCTGCACAACTGCAGTGCTCTAAGTGTAGACAAGCCCACAGCTGTGCTCACAGAAGTCTGTAGTGTAGGCCTGGCCACAGGTAGATAAATTTTTGTTTGTTTGTAATTGAAGTTCCTGATCCTTCCATCTGGTTCTTTGGCAAGGAGTCCCATATACAAGGGCACAGGGCTCTGAAACAAGGGCATTGTTGAATTAAGGTCTTAAGATTTTTTTAAGCTGTCAGTCTCTTGAAATCCACCCTTTTTTTTTTTTTTTTTAAAGTGTGGGTTTTATTATGACCAAAGTAGAGGTAATAGAAGGTGAAGGCCTTATTGCTACATCAAAAGATTGTCATTGTTCTTAAGTGGCAAACCCACATTAGGGCATTATTGTCCCTCCATCTAGTATTATGCATTCTCTTTATCCAGTGGTTCTGTTTTTTTAACTTTATTTATTTATTTATCGGGGGGCTTTAATTGTTTTAAATTCAGTCTGCCAATGAAGATAATAGGAAGTGAAACTCTTCTTTGTTTGTTTGTTTGATAGGTTAGAGTTTTTGAACACACATTTTTCTGAAGTACGAAGAGTAATTCTTAACTTATTTTTTTGGCCACTGTTGAAAAGCAGAGGGTGAAATTCTGCCCCATGGAAATTAGTGGCAAAACTCATATTGACTTCAGTGGTACCAAGGTTGCAAACAAACCAAAAAATGGATCATAACTATTACAGGGCCTGGTCTATGTTACAAAGTTAGGTCAACGTAAGTCGCCTTGCATCAACCTGTTTGTGCATATGTCCAGACTCAAATTTGTCTTTGATCAGTTACAGTGGCACAGTAAAACCACCTCCCTGAACAGCATGGAACCCTGCTTTTACTTCCTGGGGTTGACTCAGTGTGAGAGTAGATGCTGCGTGACCTGTGTCGACCCTAATGGCTCTCCAGCAGCCGTCGCACAATGCCCTAATCCCTACAACAGTAACCACTCTGGTCACAATTTTAAACTCCACTGCCTGGGGGTTACAGAGACCCAAAGCCACCCCCCTTTAAAACTGCCAACTGTGGTTTTGAACTGCCTTTTCTTCCATTACTCACTTTAGGGAGCACACCTAGCAGCTCACCTTTATTCTGTGCTGCTGCCAATCTGTCCACGGCAGGGTCCACACTAGGTGTGCTCCTGACTGGAGTAGTCAGGAGGTATTGGACCTCTTGGGCCTGTGTGGAGAAGATGCTGTGCAATCACAGCTGTGGACCAGCCATGGAAGCACATTGTATGGTGGATGCAGGCAGTGGAGTATGGCAGGGATCAACAGTGGTGCTACGTGAAAGCAAAGGAACTTTGCTAGGGATACCACATGGCCGGGGGGCCAACAGTAGATGGTCCTGCAATGTTTGTTCATGTGAGTAATCCCAAAGGATCTAATACTACTTTCAAGAGTAAGAATTGCTGCACTAGACTTTAAGTAACTCAGACAATGAAGTTAGTGCCTTAAAAGTACTCTTGTGTCTGCATGATTCAGTGCACACAGTACGTGTATCATTCATTTATGCAGACCTGTGCAGATGTTGGGCATAATAGGACATGTTGGTGTGTTTTCCCCCAGTGAATAGAATTAATCCTTCATAAGCATGTGAAATTGACACAATAGACCATCTCCTGAGCCATGCTGGGTGATCATGTTAAAACAAGTTTACTGACCTAAAAAAAATGGATTGCGTAAATGCGTATTTGGGGACTTCCTCAAAACCAGTGATTATTTATTCGGGGATGGAAAGAGTTCCTTCTGATCCAGTAGAGATCAACAAGTAAATGCTCATTGAGACCATTTTTGAAGCGTGGATTGGTATGTGCATCTCATTCATTTTTTTCCTTTAAAAAAAAAAATTTGAGCTTTGCTGTTCTCCTCGCTTCATTAATACAAGTTGGTCCTGGCATGCAGTGTAGCCTAACTGTTTCAGTCTAGTGTTCTGTGGCAAGGCCCATCAGCTGATTTCTGCCTCTGCTCAAGTCCACAAACAGCTCAGAGACTTTTGGGGGGTGGGGGGGGGGCTGGTAAAACACCTGGTGCAGTTTATTTATAACATTACTTCTTCTTCGAGTGATTGCTCATATCCATTCCAGTTAGGTGTGTGCGCCGCGCGTGCACATTCGTCAGAAAACTTTTACCCTAGCAACTCAGTGGGCCGGCAGGTCGCCCCCTAGAGTGGCGCCGTCATGGTGCTCGATATATACCCCTGCTGGCCCACCCGCTCCTCAGTTCCTTCTTACTGCCCGTGTTGGTCGTCGGAACAGTGGAGCGCGGCTTAGCTGACCTCCACTTCCCTAGCTACTCGTAGTTCTCGTATACAGTTATGTTATAATCCTTATATATATGTATTTGTATAGTTATACGTTTTTTCTTCGCTAACGTAGTTTAGTAATAGTTAGCGGGGTTCAGGAAGTAGCCCCTTCCCTGCACCCGGTGCCGGAGCCCATGCACGGCTCACCGGGTATTAAAATGGGCTTGGCATGCCAGAAGCCGATGCCGAGGGGAGATCCACACGACTCCTGTTTGAAGTGCCTCAGGGAATCACACTTGACAGCTAAGTGCCCCATTTGCAAGGCTTTCAAGCCGAGAACAAGAAGGAGCGGGACTTTCACTTACCCCTCCACCTTTGGCACCGAGCGATGATCAAGTGGCTGGCAGAAGTGCCTCCTCGGCACCGGACCCCGCCGGTACTACCAAGGCCTTTCGGCACCGGCCGTCGCCAGCACCGAAGTCGACTCGGCACCGCTCCCTTCCTCCGAGGTCGAGAGAGCCTACAATTCCTGCTGGTGCCTGACGGCTCCCCAGCACGCACCGTGGTTGATCCCCCTGCTCCTGCTGCTTCCGTGCCACCCGCATCGCAGCCAGAGAGCTCGTCTAAGTCGGATCGCCCGGCACCGACACCTGCAGAGGCACCGATGACATCGGCACCGTCGATCCCGGTCCCACAAGGGCTGTCGAATACGGTGCCTGACAGCTCCCCGGCACGCGCCGTGGTTGAGCCCCCTGCTCCTGTTGCTTCCGTGCCAATGGCACCGCAGCCAGAGAGCTCGTCTAAGTCGGATCGCCCGGCACCGACACCTGCTGAGGCACCGATGACGTCGGCACCGTCGATCCCGGTCCCACAAGGGCCGTCGAATACAGTGCCTGACAGCTCCCCGGCACGCGCCGTGGTTGAGCTTACTGCTCCTGCTGCTTCCGTGCCAACTGCACCGCAGCCAGAGAGCTCGTCTAAGTCGAATCGCCCGGCACCGATACCTGCAGAGGCACCGATGACGTCGGCACCGTCGATCCCGGTCCCACAAGGGCCGTCGAATACGGTGCCTGACAGCTCCCCAGTATGCACTGTGGTTGAGCCTGCTGTTCCCTCCACGCCGGAGACATTACCAACGGCGAGGGATCTCATTGCCATGACAAAGTCGATGCTGCCTGACCCCGGCACTGCCGGTGTGGGTAATACAGTCTCTTCATATGACCGTCCTCTGTCAGCACAGCAGAGCGGCACCGTTCATGATCACGGTCCCGCAGACGCTCCAGGTCCTGTCGGCACGCCTGACACCACTTGCAGTCCCGGTGCTGTTTTCCTCATCGGTACTGGTCGCACTCGCCGCACCGGTCGGTATCCCGTTCGCCGACCCGCTACTATCGGCACCGTTCCGACTCCCGGCACCGAGACAGGTACCGTGACTCCCGTAGCCTCTCCCTGAGCCTCGAGATCTCGGTCGACCTCCTGGCACTGTTCTGGTTGCAGGTCTGGATCTCGTTCCAGGTACCGGTGCCGGTCCCCGGTGCCGAGTTGGGCAAGGTCAGATAGAGTCAGAGACTCTGCCCATGCCTTTTTTTAGTACCTCCATGGCCATCCAGACACGCATCCGTGTCATCCCACATGCGCAGATCTTATGCTCAGGACCACGATTCTGATACGCCCCCCGACAACCTGAGGTGGAGGAGGTCCCAGAGGTAGAGGACCAGGTATGGTGCCCTCTAAGGGGTACGACTACTCGTCTGTCCGCTCTCCTCTCTGCTCACTAGTCTTTCAGTCTGTTAAGGAGAGGTATTGGCATGGCCAGCGGGCGCCAGCCCCGAAACCGAAGGAGGCTTGGCGAATGAACCTACTTGGCCGCCAGGTGTGCTCTGCAGAGGCCCTGCAGCTCTGGGTAGCAAAGCAACAAGCCTTGCTTAGCTGCTATAATTATAGCACCTGGGTGAAGGTAGTTTAGTTTATGGAGTTTCTCCCTCAAAACTCCCACCCAAGAGTTTGCTGCCGTCTTGGAGGACGGGGGAAAAAGGTACCCAGAGCGTCCCTCCAGGCCTCGTTGGACGCAGCAGACTCAGCAGCCAGGACTCTGGCCTTTGGTCACCATGAGGTGCATCTCATGGCTTCAGGTTTCAAACCTCTGGCCGGAGCTGCAGTATGCCATTCAGGACTTACCCTTTGTTGGTAAAGGCCTCTTCGCGGCAAAGACAGCCCCAGGCTGCGAAGCCTGATGGACAACAGGGTCCTAATGCGCTCTCTCAGCATGCATATGCCAGCGACCAAACGCAGGCCTTTCTGTCCCCAGCCGCCATACTCTGTGCCTAGCCAGAGACAGGACTTTGGCAAAAGGCGAGGCCAAGGTGGTCGCAGACAAACGTCAGGACCCCTAAAGAGCCACGGTCAAGGTCCCTCGCAATTACCACTGGGACCAAAGACGAACCTTCCAAGGTGCGCCTGAGGGCGGTGTACCAGTCACAGGCCGGGATCCCAATTCCGCTTTCTCCTGGCTTGGCCCCAGTTAATTTCAGATCGCTGGGTCCTGCGCACGGTGGAGCATGGATACCACCTCTAATCTGTTCCAACCCTGTCCCCCTTCAGGGACCCCTCTCACGAGCATTTCCTCGTACAAGAGGTGCAGACGCCGACGGACGAAAGGAGCAAGGGGTTTTACTCCCGTTATGCCCTAGTCCCCCACTCGAACGGAGGTCTCAGACCTTCCTAGTCCTGCGCGGTCTCAACCAGTTTAGGATAAGGTTGGAGTTCCGCATGGTATCCCTGGGAACCATTATCCCATCCTTGCCTCCTGGGGACTGCTATGCCGCCCTCGATATGAAGGACGCGTACTTTCACATCGCCATCTTCCCTCCGCACAGGAGATACCTCCGCTTTCTAGCCAACTGTCAGTACTTCTGGTTTACGGTCCTGCTGTTTGGCCTTTCTGCATCCCCACGGGTATTGTCCAAGTGTATGGCCATAGTCGCCGCCTACCTTCGCTGATGTCGGATATGCGTTTTCCATATCTGGACGATTCGCTTATCCAAGGAGACTCCGAGACACAAACCACTCAGCACGTGGTCATCGTCACGGTCTTATTCACAGGTCTAGGCCTGATGATTACTATAGAGCAATCCACTCTGGTTCCCACGCAGAGGTTGGACTTCCTAGGGGCTATCCTGGTCTCCGATCTAGCCGGAGCCTGCTTACCACAGCCGCGGTTTTAGGCGATGGCAACAATCATCCGAGGTCTGCAGACTTTCCCAACGACCTCGGCTCGCACTTGTCTCATCTCCTGGGTCCATGGCTGCCCGCAAGTTTGTAACCAAACACGCCAAGCTCCGCCTCCGTCCTCTCCAAGTCCGGCTCACCTCGGCGTACCGCCCGGACAGGGAACCAATGGTCATGGTAGTCACCGTTCCCTCGAGCACCTTAGGCTCCCTAGAGTGGTGGTTAACTCCCTCCCTGGTGTGGGCAGGGATGCGGTTCCATCCACCCCAGCCCTCACTGCCCCTGACGACGGACGTGTCATCTCTCTGCTCGAGTGCTCATGGTCACCTCCAAGCTTAAGGCCTTTGATCTTCTCGGGAGCTGGCATTCCACATCAATGCCCCAAAAATGAGAGTAGTCCGCCTAGCGTGCCAGGGGTTCAGCGGCAGCTGCGAGGCCGTGGTATCTTGGTGTTTACAGCCAACGCAACGGCCACGTGCTTCATAAATAACCAGGGAGGGACATGGTCCTCCCCCCCCTTTTGTCAGGAGGCCATCCATTTCTGGGACTTTTGCATGGCCCACTCGATGGAGCTGGTGACGTCCTTTCTCCCAGGCGTTCGGAACGCCTTGGTGCTTTGACTCAGCAGGTCTTTCCTATCTTACGAGTGGTCACTCTGCCCCATGTGAGGCGTTCTGCTTTCCAGAAGTGGAAATTTTTCCTCACATAGACCTGTTCGCTCACCGCGAGAGCAGAAAATGCCAGATGTTCTGCTCCTTCCAAGGTCTCTCCTCGGGATCGATCTTGGACGCATTTCTGATGCCGTGGAAAGGCCAACTCCTTTATGCCTTCCCACTGTTCCCACTGGTTCATTAGGTCCTACTCAAACTCCGCAGGGGCAGAGCGCGCATCATCATGATCACTCCAGCGTGGTCCAGGCAGCACTGATATACCACGTTGCTCGGCCTGTCAATAACCAACCCAATTACCCTGCCACCCCACCCAGACCTCATCACTCAGGGCCACGACAGGCTTCATCACCCGGACCTGCAGCCTCTTCGCCTCACGGTGTGGCTGCTGCGTAACTGAGCCGGGGTGGCAGGAAGCCTTCCACCTGGTCAACGTACCTGGCCGACTGGACGCATTTCTTCTACAGGTGCAATACGCTCGATCTTGCTCCTACTGAGGTCTCGATCCCCTCTATTTGGCCTGCCTCTGGCCTTCAGCGGCAGGACCTGGCGGTATCATCGCTGAGGGTACACTTGGCAGCCATCTCTACCTTCCAGCCAGGCTAAGGTGGACGTTCCGTGTTCTCACACTCTATGGGTTCGAGGTCCCTCAAGGGCTTGGAGCGCTTGCACCCTCGGGTGCGCCGCCCAGCCCCAACCTGGGACCTCAACCTAGTTTTAACCAGACTTATGCCTCCCCCATTCGAGCCGTTCGCGACCGGCCCTCTGCTATGCCTGTCTTGGACGACAACTTTCCTCGCAGCTGTTACATCGGCCAGACGAGTCTCCGAGCTCAGAGCTCTTACGGTGGTTCCGCCGTACACTAGGTTTCACAAAGACAAGGTGCAGTTATGACCACACCCGGCTTTCCTCCCTAAGGTGATTTCGGCCTTTCATGTTACCCACAGCTCAACGCAATGGGCGCAACAATTGCACTCCCTGGACATCTGTAGAGTGCTCGCATTTATATTGCGCTGACAGAACCATTTCATAAGGTGCCCCAGCTCTGTCACGGTAGCAGACCAAAGGGAAGGCTTGCTTGTTTTCCTCTCAGAGGATCTCATCTTGGGTGATGGCGTACATCCGCACTTGTTATGATTTGGCTCATATTTCCCCAAGCCACATCTGTGCATTCTACCAGGGCTCAGGCTTCATCTGCCGCCTTGCTGGCTCGTGTTCCTATCCACGAGATCTGTCGCGCAGCTCCATTGGTCCTCGGTCCATACCTTTGCTTCGCAGTATGCCCTGGTTCAACAGTCAAGAGATGCTGTAGCCTCTGGCTCAGCAGTTTTCATTCTGCCACATTTCATTCCGACCCCACCGCCTATGTAAGGCTTGGGATTCACCTAACTGGAATGGATATGAGCAATCACTCGAAGAAGAAAAGACGGTTACTCACCTTTGTAACTGTTGTTCTTCGAGATGTGTTGCTCGTATCCATTCCACACCCGCCCTCCTTCCCCACTGTTGGAGTAGCCGGCAAGAAGGAACTGAGGAGCGGGTGGGCCAGCAGGGGTATATATCGAGCACCATGACGGTGCCACTCTAGGGGGCGACCTGCCGGCCCACTGAGTTGCTAGGGTAAAAGTTTTCTGACGAATGTGCACGCGCGGCGCGCACACCTAACTGGAATGGATATGAGCAACACATCTCGAAGAACAAGAGTTACAAAGGTGAGTAACCGTCTTTTTTCAGCATTGTTATACACTGTAACCTCACCCCTACAGTCCTAGGGAGCCCTCAGCCCCTGAGGCAAACAGGGAAGACCCATCTCTCTTTCTCTTGCTCTTTCTGCTTTCCCCCCATCCCACTTCCTTCCTGTGCCTTTTGTATCACCTACCAAATGGCCTAATTAACCTCTTAGTTCTTCTCAACCCATCAGTTTGGCACAGCTCTTCTTAATGAGGTCTGCTATGGAGTAATTAATGAGAGCTGCAGTGACCAGAGTGCTGACTCAGCTGCTTTTGCCCAGTATCCTGTCACACTGCTCTTAAGCAGAGGCCTCCCAATATATCAGAACGTCTGGCTCTGAAATGTGGATAATGGTGCAGAACAGTGTGGGACACGGTAGGGCTACCAAACTCTGTAACTTGCTAGAGTGGCTATCTCTGTGACTTTGACCCACCGATGGGATACATTGTCTGTCATGATGTTCCGAAGCTGTAACTACTGTGGCTTGCCACGCAGACAAACGATAGCGTTTTGGCACAACCTCTTCCAGCTGTGGAGTGCAGCATCATAGTCCTTCAAAGAAAGTCGTCATATAAAACCAGAATGATATTGTGCAGTAGCTGTGAGCATCCTGCAAGTTGTGCATGCAGAACATGGTTTTGCCCATGAAATTCAGAACAATTCTAGAAAATTTGGGGATGGATGGCAACTCTTCCTTAAGCCCAAAGCTGAATTAGAAAATAAGGCCTCTGTAATGGCTTTAAAAGACAGCCTGCAGAGCAGACGAAATATAGAGGGAATTCACTGCAGCTAGAGCTACCGAGAGCAATCTGGTTGCCTCAGTGTGTAAAGCAGAGTGCCCTCTAGTACACCCTTTGAAAGAATGCAATGTGTAATTGATTGAGGTGGTCTGTGAAAACCCCCACCCCTCCCTCTGTCATCTTGCAGGATCAGCTGCAAACGGTGCCTAATTCTTACAGAAGAAAAAACAGAAGTGAGGATTAATTAGTTTCTGTTGCTACAGCACAGTGCTATCTGTCTTGATATTAGTTATTATTTGTAATCGGGGAGCCATGACCTTTTTCCTCCCTTTTTCCCGGTACCCACTGTTTAAAGCTGAATGTCTTTTCCTTTTGATTGCTTTCAAAATTCCACAAGCACATACATTTTTGGAGTGATTTTTTTTGTAGTGGAATGGGTCATATGCCAAATTGAAATTAATAAATAATAATACTTATTTAGGCACAAACTACTGCCTTGCGGCAAAGGCCTTGTCTCCCCTACAAAAATAACCATGTTTAACATGGTTGTATATAATAGGCAGCAGGTTTAAAACAAACAAAAGGAAGTATTTTTTCACACAACACACAGTCAACCTGTACTTCCAGTACTTCCTGGTTTCATCTGGAGTAGATATACCATGGCTTGACCTTTTTCATATGGTATTTGTGGTCCCATTTGAAACAAGAAAGGTGAAAAGGTTTGTGAAAACGTGGACTAACTAAACTTTTTCAAACACCAAAACAACAAGAATAATTTACGCTTTTCTAAACATTATGCTAATTAATCCTCATAGTCACCTTATATAATAAGTCTTGCTCTCCATCTGAGAAAGCTGAACCACCCAGAGAAGATTGCATCAGTAGAAGAATCAGGATTATAGCTCAGGAGTTCCTGCTTTTTAAACTGCTCTGTCCACTAGATCATCTTGACCTCTCCAGAAGTATTTTGGTTCATATTGAGTTTGGGGTAAATACTTGGGTGAATTCTGAATTGTTCCAAACGGGTTTGCCCATTACTAGTGGTTAACAAACTGGTCATGGAGATGCTGCTTTCTCGTAAAACAAGATCATTTTAAAAAAAAAGGGGAAATCTCTGCAAAAAGGAGATGTAAACCTAGTGGAAAACTGAGAAGGAAGTTAAACTTTCCTGTTGATTGCTATCCTGGTCATTAACTATTGGATAAAAACCAGTACATTTATGGCAATATGTAGGGTAACTTTTACCTTTGATAACGTAACAGGGTATTGTTTCTTTATGGTCTAAACTGAAAATTATGACCTAGGCCAGATATTTTCTACCATTTAAACATCAGCTGACTTCAGTTCCTCTAACTGGTCATTAAGGGCTCCCCATTCTCCATCCTGTCAGCCTTTCTTCCTCAACTAATACGTCACAATGTCCTGTATACATCACTTCACCCATGAAGTTGATGTTTTCTTCTCCTTCATTAGCAGCAAAGAATCCTGTGGCACCTTATAGACTAACAGACGTTTTGGAGCATGAGCTTTCGTGGGTGAATACCCACTTCGTCAGATGCATGTAGTGGAAATTTCCAGGGGCAGGTACATATAAGCAAGCAAGCTAGAGATAACGAGGTTAGTTCAATCTGTTTAATCCTGAGCTGATGGTGTCAAATTTGCAGATGAACTGAAGCTCAGCAGTTTCTCTTTGAAGTCTGGTCCTGAAGTTTTTTTGCTGTAGGATGGCCAGCTTAAGGTCTGCTATAGTGTGGCCAGGGAGGTTGAAGTGTTCTCCTACTGCTGAGCTTCAGTTCATCTGCAAATTTGACACCATTAGCTCAGGATTAAACAGAGACTGTGAATGGCTTGCCAACTACAAAACCAGTTTCTCCTCCCTTGGTTTTCACACCTCAACTGCTAGAACAGGGCCTCATCCTCCCTGATTGAACTGACCTCGTTATCTCTAGCTTGCTTGCTTATATGTACCTGCCCCTGGAAATTTCCCCTACATGCATCTGACAAAGTGGGTATTCACCCACGAAAGCTCATGCTCCAAAACGTCCGTTAGTCTATAAGGTGCCACAGGATTCTTTGCTGCTTTTACAGATTCAGACTAACACAGCTACCCCTCTGATACTTGTCTCCTTCATTAGCTGATCAACAATTTTCAGCAATGATTTTTTTTATATACTAATGTTCCACTGAGTGGTTTGACTTGCATGCCATTCTCTATTGATGATCATAGATACAATTCAGGGATTGGACCTTACAGCTGTTTATGAAAATAGAAGGGGAAACAATAAAAGGATAAAAGTGGAAACCATTTCATTTCACTCCCTCCAAACATCAACTTTCACAACCCAGCATAGCGCTCCTGCTAGATAAACCTTTAAGCCCCTCATTTAGCCAGCTAATACACTTTTGTAATTCTGCAAACTAATATTAAGAATAATAATAATAATATTAACAATAATATGGAAAACCAGCAGGATTATAATTTGTAATGGAAATTCATGTCAGTTGTTTGGCTTTATAATGACATGTTTATCTGCAACTGTAATGGTCTCGTCTCCCAAGTCTGCACTTTTGGTATATATGTTTGCCACAGAACCTTTGTTTTGCTTCCAAACTGTAGTAATGCAACAACATTGTATCGTCTGCTTAATTTGTACTCTTTATACATTATCCCCCACCCCCACCCTGTCCCGAAGAAACATCTTGCTTATGTCTGTTTGTGTTCAGCATGAAATGTGCAATATTGGTTGTGTACACAGAGCATATTACTGTGTAGCTTCAGTACCATTAGGTCCTGACTGACACCAATCTGTAGGTTAAGAACACTTCAATTGGTCTAATTTGCAACCTGATCAGAAACACTGACCTGTTAGTCTTTAACAATGAATGTGTCTAATGATAACTTGTAGACACCCTTAGTGAAGGCAATGATGTGTACGCAAGAAATCATCTCCAGCTACATAGCATTAGCAGGTCTCAAGCAGACCTATCTATAATATTGCATTGTCCTGCATTTTTCTGCAGCATGGTGTTTTGTCACTTCTAATGATAACTATCCATCAATCCACACTGATTGAAATGAAGATAAATTGAATTGATATAAATGTGAGTTAAATGACTCATTGATATAATTAGACTGTCAGGATTTTTTAAGTGTATCTTAACACATTTGCTAATGTTAATTATAAGGTCTTTTGTTTGAGAGACTTCAGCTAATTTTGTTTTCCACAATAAGCAAATACAGTCATTTGTTAAATCGGGGTTTGGCTGTTGTCTTTCTAGAAATAGATTTGTAGAGAAGGAAAGGAAAATTTACTGAATTTTCCTTTAGCTGTCAAAAGCCTGAAATTGATGCTAACTTGAAAAAATCTTAACTGTTAATAGTTTGTTTATAATTCATCTAATGCCATAGCATCTAACATGAAACCCAAATGTATATGATAATAAAAGAGGATAGTTTATTGAAAATGGAAGAGTGTTGAATAATGAAACAATACGAACTGCAGTTAAAACAGTGTTGACATCAAATGTGCTAGAAGATGGGGCATTAAAAGCAGGGGAGATGAGCTGTCCTTCATTATAAGGAGACGAAAACCCAATTCAAATATTTTGTGAAATATAGGCAGACTGCACAGCAACATCACTTTTTTGCTGAAAAAGCCTGTTTTTATCTTATGTCAGAAATGATCACAGGAATCAGTATAATTGGGAAATTCATTTAAAATAGTTTCTAATTGGCATCAGAGAGTGAAAGTTCAGTACAAAGGTGAGATCTGAGCTTTCTAATTAGATTGAATGCAGTGTGATTTAAAGAATAGTCTTGATAATTATAGACTATAGTGCAAAATTATATTCTAATGAAAAGTGCTCATTTTTGCAATAGAAAGCCTCATAATTCTAGCTGAATCTTTCATTTTACTTTTAATAAATAGGAAGTATATTGTACTTTTTTTTTTTAACCTCACACAATTTTACCAAAAACTGGGATTATCATCAGTTTCAGATTTTTTGAATGTGTTTATAAATTGAGTAGAAACCTTCTTTCCAGACAGTCTGAATTTTCTTACTTGAGTATAATTTTCACTTGCATAGAATTATATTGTGGACTCAAAGTTTTAATCCCCCCCCCCCCCCCTTTGTTACCTCCTCACCCAGATGTTTGATGCAGCTGAAATTGAAGGCTGAAGAAGGGGCCACTTAACCAGTGAAGGGTTTTTCTTTGTAAATAATAGATCAAGAGCACCGGAGCTGTATCTAATGGAGCCGTATGCGGCCTCCGTTTCAAGGACAGCGCGTGGTTTAAGAAACCATAACCACAGTTCATCCCATTAGTAACCTGTGGTCAATTTTTTTTGCTGCTGTCAGTCAGTCAGAGGTTTAATTCATTGGACATGTTTTTTGTAAACCCCAATATCATCAACACTTGAGTAGCTGACATGATCTCAAGGATACCCAGTGCTAGTTGACAGGAAAAAAATATTTAAAACAAATATGTTTTAAAAAATTCTCTTCAAGAATAAAAGAGAGAAATGAACTTTACTTTTTTTTTTTTTTGAAAAAAGGAAAGTAACCCTACTACTGAGGAAGCTGTCCAGATTTCTTCAGCTTAATATTCCAGTCTAATAAGCAAAAGCAAACATATTGGTTTTTTCATTTAATATAAACTTGAACTAGTAATTCTGCCAGGCAATAGAGTTTTTAGAAGAAAGCTTTTAGCGTGCAAATTGTTGCAGATGATTAGCAATAAAATCTTTTGCATGCAAAGGATCTTTTTCTTGAGTAAAAGTTGTATAGTTTTTGGCGTCAGAGGGTGGAATATAATAAAGATCAAATTAAGAAATAATGAAAAGTTTCTGTTTGTGTTAGTTTATGGTTAGAAATATGCATTAAAAAACTCCAAACTGTTTGCAAAATCTGGTTCTCCAGCTACAAGTTAGTTGAAAGCAAACAAGCGCCGATCACTGCAGTCTTTTCTCAGGCAAAACTCCTATTGTGTAGTTCAAGTGGTTTTGGCTGAGTAAGAGTGGCAGGATTGGGCCACTAGTTGTGAAAGGCTAGACTCTTAAAAATTTCTAACAGAAGCTGGAAGAGAGAACAAATTGATCAATTCTGTTTTCCTTTCTGTGATGAGAGCAATATGTACAGTTAAAGGAGCTGTTTCTGAGACGGCATTGATATTTTCTTCTAGAATATATTTCTTATTTCCTGTTCCACTCACTTCTGTACTTTGTTTAAAAAAGCATCAAGCCCTGTAAAGTTAGAAGAAGCAGGGTTTTTTATTATTATTTTCCAGGCTATGTTTACAATGAAATAGTCAGATTTCAACATAATTATCTAGAGAATGCTCGTTGTTTACTTGGGAAGTTCAGTGCATTTTATGTATTGTACGATTAAAAAGAGCTAAATAAACTTGTTCCGATGTCTTGATTTTCGAGTTAATCCCCATTTCTTATTATTTTGAGGAACCATATAACGTTACAAGTATATGAAATTTTTGCTTTACAACCAAGTTCTGCTAACTTCAAGTCCCGATCATCTGCACTGAGTTATAGGACACAAAATTTAAACATGAATCTGCTTGATTATAATTGTTCGTGGTGTGGATTGTTAGAAATGGTATGATGCTCAAATGTACTTTTGAAAAAGCAGGTACGATAATGGCACCAAGTCTTAATATATTTTGCTGTTGTTCTTGAGCGACGTGAAATAATTTTACAACTTTTCAAAGGTCAGCCATGCTCATTTTGTTCCCAAACATCTCTTAATGTTGCTTGTCTTAGTACAGTATTTTTGTTACATAATTGTTTTGGCTTTCCAGAAAAATGATGTCCTGTATGACAGAAATTCAAGCACCTTATTGAAGTTCTCGGAAGTGCTTGACTCTAAGGGCTCTCTCGCGCCGACCTCTTCCCCACCACCCCCAGGTTGCTTCCATGTACCAGAAGTTACAGAAACCAATTTAACTGAACTTTTCCCCTTCTCCTCCATCCCAACCTCCCTCCACCAATTACTTCTCAGCAGGGTTTGGTTTGGAAAGATAAAATAATAGAATATTATTATCCAATTTATTAAAAAATCCTGTAATTTGTCATCTTACCAGTTCTCGGCATTCTATTTTGTACTTTCTTAGTACCAGGAAAAAAGCGGGTGGACAGCAAATAGATATCCCTGCCATCAGTTATTTAGACATTTTTGTCTTTTGTGACATTGAGGAAAAGACAAGGAAGGGAATGGAAGCAACTAAAAAATGTCACAAGATCAAAAAATCAATCGGCTGAAAGAATGTGATCTGTTTATCAGGGTATAGCTGCTCTTTCTGTTTGCATTAAGTCGAAGTGAATGTCTTTGGTAGCCAAGCAAGTTGCTCTATTCGCTCCCTAGGAGATGTAATACAAGCATGAAACGATGTCTCACAAAACGGACACATCAACAGGAAAAAAAAAAAGAGGAGGGGGTCTTTAAAGACTAAAAAAAACAGGTTTATGACGTTACATTTTTGGAGTTATATTAAACGTGCTTATCTTCCTTATAAACATATTGCTAAGCACTGCAAATGGACCATGTTACTGATTTGTGTCGTATTTCTGTGTTAAGAGAAGGATATTTTCAAGTATTTATTTTTGCAAACGTCAATAAAACGAAAGGGGGTGATAGTTCAGTTAACGGAAGTTCAAGCAGCTGATTGAATACATGTGCTTTTAGGCTTGACAGTTAAGTGTAACGTCTTTGGGTGGACTTTCCCTTCACTTTAATGGATGAGGAGTTGGGTTTGTTTTATATATATAAAAAGAGTTGGAAAAATGCAAATGAGGGACTTCTTTCCTAAAGTACTGCAGTGCTTGCTACTGTTTTAAAGACACTAGTTCACAAGTTCTTCACCGCCGTGAAGGGATGGGGGTGTGTGTGTGTGTGTGTGTATATGTGTATTAAGTGCTATGCCAACCTATGAAAATTGATGGAATAGACAAGGCAGTGCTGCAGTCTGTTGGACAAATTTTCTCAATCCTTGTCGTTGTTATGTGATAGGAAGTATGGCAGGGGCTGCATATTTTACAAACTTTCTATTAAAGTTGTGGCATGTTATCATAAAACTGAATTGCGATACTTTGTATTACACTCTGGGATTGAGAGATAGACATAGGATTAAAAAAACAATTTCTAGGCATTTCTAGATGATAAATTTAATTTTCTTTGCTATTTGGAGGTCTTCTTTGAAAATGCAATTGTAATGAACGCATTCAGAACTGGAGAATAGATTTACCCTTGGCTTCAAATAGTTGACGTTATCAGGCTCTGTCATTCGTTCCTTCCTATTTTCGGGCTGCTAATTGATGTTTTTGATGTCAGCAAGAAAATTGAAGAAAATGTCATGTGTGAACCAGTGCGGAAGTTAATAAGATTGACTTCGTTGACAGAATTTACAATGAGCGCAGAGACCGCATAATGGGACCGCTGCGAATTCGTGTGCTCTCTTTGGAGTCAAAATTGACACCTCACGCTAGGCCAGCGGTCGATAGGAAAGATGGAACGTTTGGGAAGGTTCCTAATCTCTCTCTCTCTCTTTTTTTCCTCTATCTTTTTACCTTTTGGTCTGGGGAACTTATTTAGTTGGACAAGCAGCTGTTTATCCAGAGAGCTACTACTTTGGACCAAGCCAAAGTCCTTAGTTCAATCTCTTAGCGCCCCCCCCCTCCTTCCCAAACAATGCTCATTTTTTATGCTGTTTTGAGTTTGAAAGCAAAAGAGTCTTGAAAAGGTTAGATTAAGATGTGTCTTAAGGAAAGATATACTAATATCGGACAGGGTCATTGCATATGCCTGGGCTATGTGCAATAAAGCTGAAACTTAAATCCCCTCCATATAAAGGAAGGAAGCTGTGGGGCACCCACAAGAGCTTTAAATATAACAGAAGACTACGGCTAAACATTACTCTTACACTAGGTTTTAAAATACTATTAGATGTGTGTGTTTATAGCGTGTATTTCTATATACACGCTCAAAACATGAACGTTTCACCAAAGTTTCTTTTTAGCAAAACAAAATCCAAACTTTTTTTAAGTGGCAAAAGCCTTCACTATAATAGTTTAATTTTCCAGTAATGTGGCATAGTTTATTGGATTTGTGTGTATAATTATGGAATGGATTAGTTGAGTTTGGTTCAGTGCATCTGATTATTTTCTGGCCTTTAGGGAAATGCGCTAAAACCCTAATATGTCCACTACCCCCAAGCGGTCTCTTTTTGAAGGCGCCGCACAAAATGTGGTCTCTACTAGCGTTCGGCCTCCAAGGATCTTCAGTGAGAGACATTATTCTTGGAATATCCAATTAATTCCACGGGCAGTGATCAGTTAGCGCTTCTTCTTCGTTTCTCGCCATTTGAAATGCTAACACAATGAATATTTTCTCATTGGTCTGCGTCCCTCGGCTAAGCTGTTGCCGCGGGCTGAGAATTTCATCGACTGATGAGACCAGAGGCTGCGCCGATAAAAGGTTACAGTACGTGATTTGCATGCCAAGTTGGGTTTGATTTCATGAACTTAGAAGTTCTTTAACTTTTATTTGACTTTTTTTCTTTTGTACATAGACGAGGGATGGTTTTTTAATAAATAAAAAAAAGCATTAAATTAGCAGACAGTGCACATTTCTATTTTGTTTTGGACACTTTTGTACAGGTATTAAACATGTAAAATATTTTGTACGAATGAACCAAAACAAAATTGAATATCTCTGGTCCAGACAGCAAAAGCTTCTGTTAAAAAAAATGGTTGAAGATTTTAAGGGGCTGCCATACAGATCTACCCAAGTCCGAGGTTCACATTTTTCTGTTATTCTGTAGCATAATGTTGCAGTTTATTTTTAGCTAAGCAGGAATTATTTCAGTAATTGTACTACATTATGTGAGACATAAGAAATGAAAATATCATCTTTGGCTTTTGTGTGTTATAAGAGGGAAATATCCATGCCTTTTGAGTGATGATAATCAGAACCATGGGTTAAAATGAGACTAACGCATTCCTGTAACAGTGATTAAGACAGATTGTTTGGCGCTGTTTTTAATGGTAAGTTTGTGGAAGTTCTTAAGTATTAATTAAGTTCCATCAAGCACAAGAAAATTTTACAAAAGCAAAACAAGGAAACGTATCTTTTCCTTCAACACAGTAATCTGTACAATTGTCTCTGCAATTCAAAGTAAACCGTGGACCATGTCAGCTGAAGATTGGAATCCAGAATATAACGATGCCATGGACTCAGAATTAACTAACTAATCTGAAAGATAGATGTAATCTAAATTGAAACCAAGCCCGTAATAATTTGTCAAATAAAGTCTGTTATGACTGCTGAGAGCAAAGAAGGGTGGCATAGAAATACATCAATTTACAGAGTCTTCTATTTAATCTGTTTATTTTTTATTTGAAGAAAGCTTCACAGGTATGTTGTAAGTCGTTGACCAACTTTGTTGGTTTTGAGATATAATAGATGTGTTTTCTGATCTAAGAAATGTTTGGGGGCTAAAGATGGAATTTTTTCCATCTCTCCCCAAAAAAGAAAGACAGCGTCAGCCTTCGTACTCTTGTAATCTTAGAGGCAAGATGCTACGGTTTGAGACTTGACATATTCCTACTGAATAAAAATCATGAAACCCTTACCAAAATTGTTAGCAGAAGGGACTGGCAGAGCTAGGTATGGAGGTTGGTTTTTTTTTTTTTCCCCCTCTTCCTTTCCCTAGCTGTCTATGAGGAGTAAAGCAGGTGGCTCCCCGTGGCTGACTTTTCATGACAACATGCCATTAGAAATTGCGGTCCTGTTGATCAATCCACTCGACATGACAGCTTTGCCGCAAGGCCTGGCTCTTTGAGCACCAGCACTGTGGCTTTTCCCTCCTTTTTTCCTGCACTAATTGGTGAAAGTTTTTACTGTGCTTGTGGCATAGGAAATTCTTTTGAACATTGTCACACTCAAGTGTTGACTTCTTTAGAATTGCAAGTAGGTTAAGTGAGTATCAACATAAAAAAACAAGCTATTACTATCTAAATTTTATTAAAATAGAATTTGGAAAACAGTTATCCAAAGAATATTTTGATATGAATGATTCAGTTAAAATAATCTTTCTTTTCAGCTTCTTTTTGTCAAAGAATTCGACCATATTTCTGTTTCAAAAATAGAATAGTGAAAGGAAGAGACGTATTCTAGAGTTCTTGTTTTCTTTTTTACATAGTAAGAAACACTGAACTGCAGCAGTAAAGCCATATCTCTGAATTTAAATCTACATGAATGTATATAACAGCTTTTCAATGATTGCAAATTTATTTTCATATACAATACAAAGGTTTGGTTTTTTTCCAATTCATTAAAGGTATTGCAAACCATTGTCGTCTGCCAAACAAAAAAGTAATCTTTGCATAGGAACTTTTCTAACCCTTTAGTTATGCACTATTAGAAAAAACAGAAGTAAAATATCCAGGAATATTTTACCCATACACTTGCACAAACCAGGAATGAGCTAACTTGAGTGACTTCTTGGTTTTTTTTTTTTTTTTAAATCAGAAGTGAAATATACAAACTTGCAGCAGGCTTTAGGATAAAACTCTCCCAATTGAAAATAGAATCATTGAAAGTGTTTTCAAAGAAAACATTATCAAAGATAATATGATGTACTTGAGCGATTACATTGTGTTCAAGAATTATATCTGAATATTCAGAAAATCTATATCTAAGAAAAAGGAACTCTCTTAGTAAGGAAACAATATTAGCAGGTAAAGTTATCTAAAATTTAGATTTTAGTTACATAATATTGTAGTTGTAATTTGCATTTAAGTTTTGCATACAGAAGAGTTGATGTATATTTGTCACTAACCATTAAACCTGCTTCTTTTTCCCGTTCACAAATTTAGCAAAAGCCTTCATAATAGATAATAGATGCAGATCCAGAGATATAGGTGTTTTTAAATTTATATTAAAATATATATGATGATTTGTGAATACATGTAGAATGAATATGATAAATATAGGGCTTACAGGATACAATTTTGAGGTGCAGTGCATCACAGAATATAAACAAGAAATAAGATGTCAGTGATAGACCAAAGGGTAAAAATGAAGAAAAGAGAAATGTAAAGCATGGAGAGAGAGCTTTTCTTTAAAAATGCATACTAACAATAGTGGATTTTGGATAGACTTCCCTCACAGCACTTTTAAGCCAAAGTTGAGCTTAATTGATAATAAATAATTATAGATTTAGGAGCAAAATGAGACATGAAAAGCTGAGAGGAAAATGCAGTTAGCGTTTTAAAAGCTGAATATGCACACAGTATCTTTTGCAACTGTAATTGCTACTATTATTATTGTTATTTTATTATTTTATTTTGTAGCTCAGACACCCAGATTGAAAGAAGCATACGTTCATATAATTAATTTGACCGTTGTAAAAATAATTTGCTAAAATTTACATTATTAACATTATCAAGTCGCTGGTTGGTAATACATCAGACATGACGAGTGAGAAGGGCAGCTTAGGGAGAATTGGGCTTTAAACCCTCAGCAGATCGGAGTTAGGATCAAAGGCGCTTGTTTTATGTGGCTGTGTGAGACTTTGAAGTCTTGACTGCACCTACAGCACTCATTTCATCAGGTTCACTGGTGTCTTAATAGCAGATCAATAAGTTTCAAAGTCAGAGAGTTAATTTGATACTAGTGCTGATGCGGTCGTGCTGGGGAAGCAGAGACAGTGAGAGAGAGAGAGCTGCCTATTAACAACTCTGTTACGGAGCGGTACACAGTGGTGTTGATGGATATCCATAAAAACCAAACAGTAAATATTGACCTTAAATTTGAAAGTTCAGTGTATTAAGAAGCCACGGTGTTTGCTTTATCGAGGAGGATTGTAGACAAGAGGTTTTGTGCTATAACTGTTCTCTGCCCAAGTGATGCAAAGTTGTAAGAAAGTTCACCTTAGAAGATAGAATAAATACATGCCTCCAAAAGCATAACAACATCCCTTGGTGATCTTTTCCCCATCATCTCCTCTTCCACCCCGCATCCCTAAAGTCCTAAAATAAGTAGGGGAACACAATGAACAATATTATAGTAGTTGCTCATTTGTTTATCCTTTGCCATCTTGCTTTCTCATAGCTCACAAGAAAATGATGTATTTTTAGATGAAGTGGGACTAATGACAGTTTATTTAAATATACCCAGTAGGGATATATAAATCTATATCTTAACTCTTATTCTCTAAGACAACCTCTCGTGTCCTGCG